>NC_091243.1:14313866-14316366 GCF_040958095.1 Procambarus clarkii | reverse complement strand
CCCTGAGCCCTACTAGGAAGTTCCTTACTGAGTCAGCAGTAGCTCACTGGGACATACCAGGTATAAAACCCTTGGTTTGTGTCTCGGAGAGGCTGCAGGATCCAAGTAAGTTCAGTAGAACTTCTGGTTTCAACTCTTTTTTACCATGTCGTTTACCATTTTTAAAAAACATAAATAATGTTTACCATAAACATTAACCATGTTTACCATTTACCATGTTTTTACCATTTTTACCTGGTTGATCAGTCCAGCAACCAGGAGGCCTGGTCGACGACCGGGCCGCGGGGACACTAAGCCCCGGAAGCACCTCAAGGTAGCCTCAAGGTAGCCATGTCGTAGCTCAGTCGATTAAGGCAGCGTCTGGATTGATCTCGGACGTAGGTTCGAATCCTCGTCACGGTCCTTGTAGATTTGTTCATTTGATGCATCACGCTATTGTGATTTCTGTGTGTAATACCGGGTATAGTTTTTTGCTCAGTTACTAGCAGGGGGTGTTGTAGCTTCCGGACCCCCCTTCCCCCTTATCAAGTAGTTTCTTCCTCAGCTATGTGTCTGCCAATGCATTAGTAGAAGGAAGTAATGTGGATTGTTAATGACTTGAGTGTCAGGAACGTGGTTTTAAAGGTTTCGTGACAGAGGGAGACGGGTGGATGTTGTTATGGATCAACCCATTACCACCTTGAGGCTACCTTGAGGTGCTTCCGGGGCTTAGTGTCCCCGCGGCCCGGTCGTCGACCAGGCCTCCTGGTTGCTGGACTGATCAACCAGGCTGTTAGACGCGGCTGCTCGCAGCCTGACGTATGAGTCACAGCCTGGTTGATCAGGTATAAATCAGGTATCCACAGGTAACAGGTAGGATCAGGTAACCACAGAGTAGAATATAAACGTTCACGAACAATGATTTATTTGGTGAGGGAAGAATGACGGAACAAAACTGAGGCTGTCATGTGGGTGTGATTTACGGCAGCTGTTGGAAACAATATTAAAGACTAGGAGACACTGCAGCTGTGATGGATAAGTGACTACTCTACACCTGCCCTCTACACCTGCCACGGGCTGGCAGGTGTAGAGTACTCAGCTTCTGTGTCTTTATGACTCTACGTCGCTCTTTGTCTCCTCCAGAACTTGTGTTTCTGTTTCTTTCTTTATATATCACATCAACTCACAGGTACATATTAAACCCACGACCACAAACACATATTCCACACAAGTACATAGTTCTATTCACGTGGTAACATATATGCAATTTCACAGATAAGTTATTTATGCAATACGGTAGCACTCCAAAACAACACCAGAGGTATATTATATATATATATATATATATATATATATATATATATATATATATATATATATATATATATATATATACATATATAAATATATATATATATATATATATATATGCGAACAAGCCTGAATGGTCCCCAGGACAATATATATATATATTGTCCTTCTACTAATGCATTCTTAGAATGAGGTGATTTGGTAAAATGCTATGCCCAAGATTACTATCTGAGTGCCGGCGGTGGGGTGGTTCAAATAGCCTCGGCTATCACCTCATTTTGTCCGGTCGTGATGGTCAAGTGGATTAAGGCGTCTTGTACATACCAGTTGCGTTGCTTCTGGGAGTATGGGTTCGAGTCACTTCTGGGGTGTGAGTTTTCAGTTGCATATTGTCCTGGGGACCATTCAGGCTTGTTCGCATTTGTGTTCCTCACGTGTGCCCCAAAGAATGAGGTGATTTGGTAAAATGCTATGCCCAAGATTACTATCTGAGTGCCGGCGGTGGGGTGGTTCAAATAGCCTCGGCTATCACCTCATTTTGTCCGGTCGTGATGGTCAAGTGGATTAAGGCGTCTTGTACATACCAGTTGCGTTGCTTCTGGGAGTATGGGTTCGAGTCACTTCTGGGGTGTGAGTTTTCAGTTTTATATATATATATATATATATATATATGTCGTACCTAGTAGCCAGAACTCACTTCTGAGCCTACTATGCAAGGCCCGATTTGCCTAATAAGCCAAGTTTTCATGAATTAATTGCTTTTCGACTACCTAACCTACCTAACCTAACCTAACCTAACTTTTTCGGCTACCTAACCTAACCTAACCTATAAAGATAGGTTAGGTTAGGTTAGGTAGGGTTGGTTAGGTTCGGTCATATATCTACGTTAATTTTAACTCCAATAAAAAAAAATTCACCTCTTACATAATGAAATGGGTTGCTTTATCATTTCATAAGAAAAAAATTAGAGAAAATATATTATTTCATGAAAACTTGGCTTATTAGGCAAATCGGGCCTTGCATTGTAGGCTGAAAAGTGAGTTCTGGCTACTAGGTACGACATATATATATATATATATATATATATATATATATATATATATATATATATATATATATATATATATATATATATATATATATATATATATAAAACTGAAAACTCACCCCAAAACTCACACATATTGTCCTGGGGACCATTCAGGCTTGT
>NC_091243.1:14278866-14306366 GCF_040958095.1 Procambarus clarkii | reverse complement strand
CTCCATTCATAACTTTAAAAGTAGATATGATAGAGAAATAGAGTTATTGTTTTAGACAACAGGTGACTAGAAAGTCGGGGTCCAAGAGCTAATGCTCGATCCTGCAGGCACACAAAACGTAAATATAAATGGAAAATACAGACGCATAGACAATCAGTCTCCTGAAGCCCACATCTAAAGGAAATCATCAGCAGTGTATGCCATGCTGGCTAACATACGAACTGCCTATAGAAGCTTGTGTGAGGAATCATTAGGAACCTTGTATGCCACGTATATAAGACCAATCCTGGAGTATGCGGCTTCGGCATAGAGTCCATACCTCGTCAAGCATAAGACGAAGCTAGAGAAGAGTCAAAGTTGTGCCACTAGACTAGTCCCAGAACTAAAAGATATGAGTTACAAGAAAAGGCAACATGAATTGCCCCACACGTCACTAGAAGATAGAAGAGTTCGGGTGGACATGATAATCACATACAAAATTGTCAAGGGAATTGACAGTATACATATGGACAAATTATTTAGCACGGGTTGTGCTCGAACAAGGAAACACAGGTGGAAACTGAGTACTCAAATGAGCCACAGAGACATTGTAAAAAAAAAATAAGTGTCAGAGTAGTTAGTAAATGGAGCGCATTAGACAGTGAAGTGGTGGAGGCTGACTCCATACACAATTTCAAAGGTAGATATGATAGAGCCAAATAAGCTCAGAAACCAGTACATAAGTAGACTGAGAGTTGAGAGGCGGGACCAAATGGCCGAAGCTCAACCCCCGCAAGCAAAAATAGATGAGTTCAATTAGGTGAGTACACAAGCACGATTCCTGGGCCGAGTTCTCCCCCGCAACCCTCCCCCCCCAAGGCAAAGTCAAGGTAAGGCAACAACCAGTGCCATCAACCCTTTCTCTTAACTAATAGGTCCCGTTATTTACGTCAAGGAAACCAACGTTACAATTGCGACCTACTATCAAAAGTAGCGGCTCGCAAATATTCTTGATTTCTATGCAACGAATGTGTAAAGGAAGATACAAGAGCTGAGGCCCAACATGGAGGGTTTGGGAAGGGGAAGTTAGGGCAGATGAGGGGGGTGGTAAGGGAGGAGGGGTTAGTAGTGGTGAGGGAGAGGCAGGGAGGGGCGAGGGAGGGAGGGAGAGGGAGAGGGAGAGGGAGTGAGGGGGGGGGAAGCACAGGTTATCAAGGTGTTGACGTGGGAACAAAATTACCACTTTAATGAAGCCATAAAACATTGCTACAGCTAACATGGCTTCCGCTATAAAAGATAATCTTCCTACCTTTTTCTTTGTATACCTGGCCCTCCCTCTCTCTCTCTCTCTCTCTCTCTCTCTCTCTCTCTCTCTCTCTCTCTCTCTCTCTCTCTCTCTCTCTCTCTCTCTCTCTCTCTCTCTCGCCTTCTCTATTTCTCCCTCTCTCTAGCCCTCTCTTCTTATCCCTAACTTACTCACATTCTCCTTCTTCCTCATCATCTCTCCCTCTCGCACTCACTTTCTCTACCTCACCCTCTCCCTTCCCCCTCACTTCCCCCTCTCCCTCTGCCTCACCCTCTCCCTCTGTCCCACCCTCTCCCTCTGTCCCACCCTCTCCCTCTGTCTCACCCTCTCCCTCGCTCCCTTCCATGGGAGCAGTAGAACAGGTTGTTAACTGGTAGTGACAGTCGTCCCAAGAGAGCAGCTACTAGGTCTCACGACCCCCACACTTGTTCTCGATCATGTCCTTAGATTTATCAGGGAGGAGGGGTTCAACTCGTTCATTGTTTACCACCTTCAAACAAAGTTGTATAAGCAGAATTAGACATCTTTACACACAGAAATCATACTAACGTGATGTATCAAATGAAGAAAGCCAAGTAAATTCAGTAGAATTTCTGGTTGTAATTCTTTTACCATGTCGTAGCTCAGTCGATTAAGGCATCGTCTGGGATGCTCTAGGACGTAGGTTCGAATCCTCGTCACGGCCCTTGTGGATTTGTTCATTAGACATCTTTGATATATTCATATATTTGGGGTTTAAATCATCAGAACTTAACATACTGGATTGGTTTTCAACTCTTCTATATTGCAATGGATTTTAATATTATTAGTTATATGCAGGCGATGAGTCACAATAACGTGGCTAAAGTATGTTGACCAGACCACACACTAGAAGGTGAAGGGACGACGACGTTTCGGTCCGACATGGACCATTCTCAAGTCGATTGTGAGAATGAGAATCGACTTGAGAATGGTCCAGGACGGACCGAAATGTCGTCGTCCCTTCACCTTCTAGTGTGTGGTCTGGTCAACTGATTACTTATATCTGGCCTTTGGAATTTCCCACCGTCTGAAGCACTCATCTACTTGCTAAAAGTTGTCTGAGCTCTACACATCGGTTTTCAAGAAAGTTATCTCTTCCCACCATTATATATTTGATTTATTGAGCTCCTCCTACAGAGCTCTAGTCATCTCCATTAAATTCTTGAGCTGGATAGAAACCATGTTCTGAGGCAATACACAAAACCATTACTAACTGGAGGGCTTCAAGTCTTAAACCACAGACAATTACGTTCTTAGAGAAACTGCTTTTCTCACTGATAAGAATCTATTTTTGAAGAACCCGTTTTATAATGAATACTTCACTATTGGAATTTTGGTTTACATTCACGTTCTTTACTTCACCTTGACCTGTTTACCTTCACCAGACCTCTGTACTGAGTCTCAATCTCGATCTATTAACACTGTTCACTCCAGATCGTATTGGAATATTATCTAATTCGTCTATTTTGATTTTGGATGGAATCCAGGTCGCAATGGCATGGCGTTTTCTCCTGATAAATTCATTCCATTCATCCCTGAATGAAAGTGAAACCTTCTGATGAACTGCTAACCATCTCAAGGCCATTAGAGCGAAGATTAAATCCAGGTGATTTGAATGTGAGGTAGGAAGGGGGAGGGATGCTGTTATGGGAGTGAGTTCAGGAGATAATTGGCTGTATCCTCATTATCAATAACACTCCTCACAGCTGTTGACACCTAAAAATAATGATACAAAATAACAGTGAGAGACATTAGCCCTTTTCTTCTATTTTGTTCTAACCTTTCCACTTCTGGTGAAGTCATTCAACACTGCAGAACTGCCTATCACGTTGATGAGAGCTACTGATGAGAGTTGATGAGAGCTAGCACGAGATTACACCCCGAGATGAGTTTATGGGACATTGCAGGAGACTGGCTGTCACCCTGAGGGGGCCCAGACAGCTATTGACAGGGCCCCCATGTGGCATCGGTGATTGAAGTAAACGGGGCCCCTAAGCCACCGAGAGGGCAAACGAGTACTGCAGCCGACTGCCTGTCTATTCCAGGATAGTGGGGAACCTATCCTCCAAAGGATACCTGATCAACCAGGCTGACTCGTACGTCAGGCTGCGAGCAGCCGCGTCCAACAGCCTGGTTGATCAGTCCGGCAACCAGGAGGCCTGGTCGACGACCGGGCCGCGGGGACGCTAAGCCCCGGAAGCACCTCAAGGTAACCTCAAGGTAACCTGCAGCGTCTGCGGCAGTGGTAGTTAGTTCACCCACTAGCTGGTCCTTGGCTGAGTATGGAGAAGTCAGCCCCAATCTGCTGTTTAAGACAGTGGAGAACTGGACAGGAAATTGCATAGAAGCCTACCTAATCTTGGAGTTACCATGGAGTTGTTCCGGGGCTTGGCGTCCCCGCGGCCCGGTCATCGACCAGGCCTCCTCGTTGCTGGACTGGTCAACCAGGCTGTTTGACGCGGCTGCTCGCAGCCTGACGTATGAGTCACAGAATGGTTGATCAGGTATGCTTTCACCAGAGTCACACCCGCAGCCTTAATGCGATAAGTTCCCGCCAAATAACTCAATTTTAGGGGACAGGCAGCCTATATATATATATATATATATATATACATATACTCTATATACACATATACTCTAGAGTATATATACTCTAACTCCACAACGGTTGAGTTACTCCCAGATACCTATTTACTGCTTGGTGAATAGATGTATTAGATGATAAAAAAAGCCTGCCCAACCATTTCTGTACCCGTACCGGGATTCCCGATTGTGAGTTAAGGATGAACCCAACTGTACTAACGAGACCCTATCCAACAATTTTATTTTCATTCATCTGTTTTACAACAAATGTTCCTTTGCGTTATTTTACTAACATCATTCACTGGTTTGTAAAATACTGAATGATTTGCCTCACAATATAGTAAGTTTTATACATTGTCTCAGACCATTATTTGGTACAATAACTAACTGATAAACACAAGTTATGCTTGACAAAGTAAAATATTCCCAATCTAACTGCCAGTAGATATAGTATTAAATAAAAATATATCCATTATCCATAAAATAATACATAATATATAGAGTCCAAACAAAAATAAATGCTAACTGAATTCTAACTTAATTCCCAGCCTATACGCCTGATGTAACATATCGCTGAGACTTCATGTCACAAGGAGAAAGAAACCGTTCACAATTTAGTCACAAGGGAAGATGGATTATGTTTCAAATCCACTCCGCCCCTGCTCTCTCTGTCCCCCCCCCACGGTGGGCGTCAGCTCTTGTGTTCGTCTACGGTGGCCATAAAAGGATTTATTGTAATCCCAGGGAAATAAATCCGTCAGAGGATATTAATGGTGGTTTGAATTGCTCTTCCTCTCTCTCGTTCGCTCACTGACTCTCTCTCTCTCTCTCTCGTTCGCTCACTCACTCTCTCTCTCCTCTCTCTCTCTCTCTCTCTCTCTCTCTCTCTCTCTCTCCTTACTCACACACACACGCACACACACACACACACACACACACACACACACACACACACACACACACACACACACTACCTAGTGTAGCCATCCTGTGTTCTGAAACTGTCAGTAGAGCGAATCATATCAACAATAATAATTATCACAATACTAATAACAAAGACACCAGCAATATTACTAATTTCATTACATATTAAAAAGTATATATGTTGTCATCTCCGGTTTTTTTTTAAAGATCCGGTCATTATATATTTTATATGGGACATGGTACAAATAAATTCTTACACTAGGTAACGAGAAGCAAATTTTTTAAGTTTTTGGCGTTCTGACAATTTCTTTCTCGTAAAATAATAAATCAATGTATCTATTTTCCTAGAATATATATATATATATATATATATATATATATATATATATATATATATATATATATATATATATATATATATATATAAACAAGAAGATATTTATACTTTTATTTCGTGTTTGTCTTCCGCGAAGCCACAATCTCGTGTTTTCACGATTTTTTTCATATTTAAATTTCAAGCTTTTTTTTATTGCGACGATAAACTCAAGAAAAGTGCCCTTCACTGACGCCCAGGTAAAGATTAGGCAGCATTAAAGCATGAAAATATATAACGTTAGTTAAAGTGGAAATATTTAATGTTAATAAGAAAATATAAAATGTTAGTAAAAGAAGAGAATATAAAAATATAAATAAAAAATAATAATATATATAAAATACAAAAAGAACTTATATCTAAGAGGAGACTGCCTGTTTGTTTTGTCCATCCAAAGGTGAAGTTCAGAAACTTGAGGCTAGCTTCACTAAACTTTTCAAGATGACACATGCATGGTAAGGGACTGTCACAGTAAGGTCGGGGTCGGCCCCACCTCTCATTTGACTAGCATCGGTTTCTGGTCTTTCAAGAAGCCTTTCAGCAGTTTTTCAGCTGTTAATATAACCCCAAAATGTTGCAACAGCGTTGTTTCAAAGTAAAAATTGTAAGAATTACGTTGTAGTTACGTTGAGAGAGGACGGAGAGGAAAAGAGAAGAGAGGAGAAAGGGAGTTGAGAGATGGAAGAATTGGAGAGGAGGGGAGAGAGACCCAAGCACCGCCGGGTACCACCGTCTAGTATTTAATATAATTTCAGATACTGAAAAATATAAAACCACATACTGTATAAAATCAAATCAAAAGATTTATACAATAAAATAAGATATATTAAATATAAAAACAGAATTTATATAGTTAGTAAAAAAAAAAGGAGTTTATATAAGGCCACTAAAAGAGAAATATTTAATGAGAAAAAACAAAAAAGTTGGTGAAAGAAGATATTCGACGCCTGAAAAGCAGTTCACCGGGTCTCTGACGGCAGCCGACAACACCACACCGTAACTTGTTGAGAATTTGTCGGTGATAAAGTCTAACAAATACAGTTATTTACCTCATTCCCAGCTGCGTGAGTAAAAAACATTGACTCAGCGCCTTTCATGTCTCTAAATGTGGGCAAAAAAACTGCAAATGTATAATATACATTCGTACACTATATATATATATATATATATATATATATATATATATATATATATATATATATATATATATATTAGTCTTTGTTACTAGTGTTGTGATAATTATTATTGTTGATATGATTCATCTACTCACAGTTTGTGTGTGTGTGTGTGTGTGTGTGTGTGTGTGTGTGTGTGTGTGTGTGTGTGTGTGTGTGTGTGTGTGTGTGTGTGTGTATGTGTACGTGTGTGTGTGTGTATGAGTGTGTGTGTGTATGTGTGTGTGTGTGTGTGTGTGTGTGTGTGTATGCGTGTGTGTGTGTGTGTGTGTGTGTGTGTGTGTGTGTGTGTGTGTGTGTGTGTGTGTGTGTGTGTGTGTGTGTGTGTGTATGTGTGTGTATGTGTGTGTGGCAAACTTCATATAAATTCGATGCATGCTATAGGAGAGAGCGAAGCTAGGCTGAATTTCTTCATCACATAAATTAATGAGGAAATATAAGGTTCACTTACTTATCGCGGTTAAACACCTTAATCAGCAGTAATTGGACAAATATAAAACGAAACCTATTTGGAAATGTCTATTATTATCTCTCGTAACCTAAGTAGACGACCACGAATTAAGAAACCGATTCAATTCGTTTTTGCAAACGTAAGTGTTCAAATTACCTCGCAGTAGGCTTTTGTTTATAAAGGTCATACCTGTAATGTTGGTGGGAATACATGGGTACATTTATTGCGACGGTCGCTATCAAATATGACGAAGTTTGTTGAATATGATGCATGAGTAGTGAGTATACTCATTGTTCCCCCTGAAGGTATACCAGTACGACACTTTCACCATGACCAAGGCAGCAGCCAGCCACTAGCCATCAACATAACTGCCAGCCGCACGGAAAAAGGTGTATTATAAATATATATATATATATATATATATATATATATATATATATATATATATATATATATATATATATATTATATATATATATATATATATATATATCCAATCTTGACTTGTAAATTCTTATTTTTTTTTTAGTAAATTGTCAAATTGTATTTTCTGACTTTTGTCTGTAGGGATAACGTTCCTATTAATAATATCTTTCAGGACCCTTTCCTCCGTTTATGAGCCGTCGAAAAGAAGTTCCTGTAAAACAGTGTAATAGGGGGTACAAGTGTTGTGTTGGTTGACTCTTCAGAGGTTGCATGGCGTTTCACCTTTCTTTTTATGACGTCTTCAACATAACCGTTAGAGAAGCCATTGTTGCCTAGGATCTGCCTTACCCTTCAGAGTTCTTCATCGACTTGCTTCCATCCAGAGCTGTGACTGAGAGCCCGGTCGACGTAAGCGTTGACAACACTCCTCTTGTACCTGTCTGGGCAGTCACTATTGGCATTGAGGCATATTAGTATATTTGTTTCCTTAGTGTAGACTGCAGTGTGGAAGCCTCCGATCCTTTCTGTGACTGTTACGTCTAGAGAGAGAGAGAGCAGCTTCTCATTCTTCTCCATCTCGTAAGTGAAACTTAACACCGATTTCTGCTCGAATGTCTCCATCTTTTCGACGGAAGGCATTAGTAGGAGTGTAGATATAGTTGTACAAGGAGTACAACTTTGTAGTGTTGTATTGTACAACCATACGCCACAACCACCTTACTGATCTCTTTGATGTTTTCTGCACTGACAATCGTTAATATATTAACAAATACAGTTACTTAAAAATAATGTTCTTTCCACGCATGAACGCGCTAAAAAAAATATAGGCAAAAAAATCTTAAAAATAAACACTTGTGAAAAGCAATTTAGAAAATTATAAGACTTAGCAAGCCAAGTAATCCTGAGCTATTTACCGTCCTACTTACAGCGAGGAACATGAGACCGTCTTCACTAACTTCTCCGCAAAAATAAGAAGGAACCTTAAATTGAAAAAAAAATGAAAAAATACCGCTTATTAAATCCTAATAAGGATGGTTAGGCGTGACGTAGGGCGATATTCTGCAGCACATTACCCCAGACATAACTACGGCCTCTCAGCCTCGTTCACGTCTAAACTACTCCAGAGGAAAAACACGGTGGGAAAACGCCGGTAACCAGAGAAATTGTGGAGTTAACTTCGGCTTTGTGTGTGTGGGGCGGGGGGGAGGAAGGAG
This sequence comes from Procambarus clarkii, assembly GCF_040958095.1. Lineage (NCBI taxonomy): Eukaryota > Metazoa > Arthropoda > Malacostraca > Decapoda > Cambaridae > Procambarus > Procambarus clarkii. The sequence goes on along the minus strand of NC_091243.1, from coordinate 14,297,914 downwards.
GGAGATGGCGATAAATATTGCCTACGTGTTCTTGCTCAAACATGATTTTTTCGATTTCGTATGTTTATATGTGTCCTGTCTGGGGTTCCGGGTTGGAAAATAGTGTTCGGAAGGTCGATCGGATTTAGCTGTGAGTTTGGGGGTTGACGCAGAACGTCACCGACATTCTACGTCGGTCGGACCACGTGGCGCTCGAACAGGCTAACGTAACGTAACGTAATCTGAGACGAACGTAGTAACGGATGTAGCCAGAGCGTAGCTTGTTATGTCACTAGCCAGCACCGTTCTCCTAAGGTTCCCCATCGTCAAGAAAACGGTCAATTTAAAGTAGTCTCTCCTAACCAACCAGAGGACCCAAACAGAAAACGGGACAGTACGTCACCTTCGCCAGCGGCTTCCATTTTCTAGTACGACAATTTTTGACCTTATGTAACGCATACGAGCGAAAAGAGACGTTCTTTGTAGGAGGACAGGTTGTAGGAGGACAGGTTGTAGGAGGACAGGTTGTAGGAGGACAGGTTGTAGGAGGACAGGTTGCAGGAGGACAGGTTGTAGGAGGGAAGGTTGTAGGAGGACAGGGTGTAGGAGGACAGGTTGTAGGAGGACAGGTCGTAGGAGGACAGGTTGTAGGAGGACAGGTTGTAGGAGGGACAGGTTGTAGGAGGACAGGTTGTAGGAGGACAGGTTGTAGGAGGACAGGTTTGTAGGAGGACAGGTGTAGGAGGACAGGTTGTAGGAGGACAGGTTGTAGGAGGACAGGGTGTAGGAGGACAGGTTGTAGGAGGACAGGTTGTAGGAGGACAAGTTGTAGGAGGACAGGGTGTAGGAGGACAGGTTGTAGGAGGACAGGTTGTAGGAGGACAGGGTGTAGGAGGACAGGTTGTAGGAGGACAGGTCGTAGGAGGACAGGTCGTAGGAGGACAGGTTGTAGGAGGACAGGTTTGTAGGAGGACAGGTTGTAGGAGGACAGGTTGTAGGAGGACAGGGTGTAGGAGGACAGGTTGTAGGAGGACAGGTCGTAGGAGGACAGGTTGTAGTAGGACAGGTTGTAGGAGGACAGTTGTAGGAGGACAGGGTGTAGGAGGACAGGTTGTAGGAGGACAGGTTGTAGGAGGACAGGGTGTAGGAGGACAGGTTGTAGGAGGACAGGTCGTAGGAGGACAGGTCGAGCGCCTCTGTGCACGGCTTATGACAGCCGTAACGATATTAATGACGTTTCTAACGATAATAATAACAACAAATTCAATTCAAATTCAAACTCAAATTCAAATGCTTTGTTCATAAATGTTTGTACATTTGCAGTTGGATTAGTTTACACAAATTTACATACAATTATTTGTCTAAGAGAAAGTCATAATAGGAGCATTAAGCAATAACTATACTTATAAACTACATTTTGATTCGTGAGGCAGTGAGGGCTGCAGCCTTCCATGTACCTCCCTCCCATGTACCTCCCTCCCATGTACCTCCCTCCCATGTACCTGCCTCCCATGTACCTCCCCTCCCATGTACCTCCCTCCCATGTACCTCCCTCCACTGTACCTCCCTCCACATGTACCTCCCTCCCATGTACCTCCCCTCCCATGTATCTCCCTCCCATGTACCTCCCTCCCATGCTCCGTATAGTGTACCTGCCAGAGAAGGTCCCTTGTAGCCAAAGAAGGTCCTTTGGAGTAGCGTACTTGGCAACCTCAATGAACCGTTCATTAAACAAAGTTACTTGACAATACGCGACGTATTTCCTGAGCTTTGTTAAAGGACTACCCATACGCACATCGTCCACACATCCTACGAGTGAAGACCATCACGTCAGATACGCATTAGCCCCCGGTACGCAGGCGGGAATCAGCTTGGGTGAATGGAAACTTAAAATTGTTTTTGATATCTCTGCCGTATGGAAATAAACATTGCAGTCTGAGTACTCTTATGTCTCAAGAAGAAAGCGCAGGACACCATAGGTTCATCTAGAAACATTATAGGCCTCCGTAGGGGAGACATGATTACCACATACATAATTTTCAGCGGAATTGATAGAGTTGGTAAAGACAGACTATTTAGCGCGAGATGGTACTCGCACAAGAGGACACAGGTGGGACCTGAGACCCCAAATGAGCCACAAAGATATAAATAAGATTTTTTTTAAATGTCAAGAGCATTTAACAAATGGAATGTACTAGAAAATGATGTGGTGGAGGCAGACTTCATACACAGTTTCAAATGTATATACGATAGAGCTCATTAGCCTCGGGAACTTGTACATTCACCAGCTGATTGACAGTTTAGAGACGGGACCAAGAAGCTGAAGCCCAACCCTTCTAACCACAATTTTACAATTAGGACGGTACTCCCTCTAGAAACCTAGCACACAACAGACGCTACACAAAAGCCCATCACACAGCAATCCCCTCTAGGACCCTCAATACACAACAGCCCACTTTAAGTAACCATACAATACCCAGCAGTCTCTCTAAATTTACAGTAGCCCATACTTAAATGACTAGTGTATATCAACCCCTTTTGAGAACTACAATAGGGAGAGCAATCCCCCTTTTAAACAAAAGTGCAGAGCAGATTCCACTAATCAAAACCAGAATTGATTGCATACTACGCTTCCCCCTTACACGAATATACACAGCTGATAATTGGACGGAATTGAAAAATGTCTTGTTGAAGGAGCAATAATCCTGTTACGTTACCCAATTGCATAGAGCCGGTGTGTGTAACAAGTGTAACGTGAGAGTTGTGTGTGTGCGTCGTAAGACCCTATCACCTGGAGGTAATTCCCTCGCTGACAAGGCTAATGACTGACTTCTATATTTATTACCGAGTAAATAGCATCAGGGGGACTGTGGTTTATGTGATCTAATGCCACGGCTGGTGATTTGAGGCGGCGGTCATGACAAGAGCAGGAGAGATAATGGTCTAATGGTGCCGGTAAACTAATGGCAAGTTCACCGGGACGCCGGTAGCGGATCTACACCATAATTATGGTAGTTTGGTGACAATTTATTTCAGTCTATGTGTTTTATTATTATTATTATTATTGCTTGCCGAGTTAACCTGAGGTCCACATGTCATGATTTTTTTTATTCGATTTCAAAGTAACGGAGAAAAATGTAATTTATACGTTGGATTATCTGTGCTGATCCATGTCTCTAGCTCTCGTCTGGAAGCTGGAGATATGCAGAGCTTAAAATAAAAAAGTAGGCATTATGTTGATTTCTAGATACTGAAACATCGAGGGGGCTCTGATCCCTGAGATAAATCACATAATCCTATTAACTCAGTCTTCACTATTTAGACGGCGAGTCACAATAACGTGGCTGAAGATAGGATGAACTACACACCAGAAGATGTAGAAACGACACGACATTTCGGTCACCCAGACGTGTGTTACCATGTAACGACGTTGTTTCGGTTTATTTGCTCGTATCTTCCTCTCATTGTTTCACACGACTTGATTACGGTCAAGGACGGACCGAAACGTCGTCCTCTGTAATACTTTTTTGCGCTACCGCTCACAGGATGAGTATGGGGTGCACAATAAACTAGCCGCCTCCGGCGGCAACAATCAAATCAAAGTCGTAGTTTCTCTATCTTTTGATGTGTGCTTTGCCCATCAGTCTTCATAATGCTATTAAATCAGTCTTACTAAACTTTAAACCCCTCATAAATCCTTAGCCTCTTTTTCGAGAGCTTTATTAGACAAAATGCTTGCTAGGATATGCTAGTTTAAAATAGTTTACAACAGCAAGAGTGTTCAGCTTACCGGGTCCTCGTTAGCTTAGTGCATGGCTGTCATACGCACGGTCACCCATCTAATTACTTGACAATCCCAGCTTGCTTTAACCTGAGTGACACGTACATCACCCACTTCGTCGCGCTTAAGTGATTGTCCTCTTGGCTCCCTCCAGATATCTTCCAGATAACCTCCAAGTGCCCTCTAGACATAATCCGGAAACCCTTCCGATACCCTCAACCCTATAGACACTCCAGCTACCCTATAGACACTCCAGATACCCTATAGACACTCCAGCTACCCTATAGACACTCCAGATACCCTATAGACACTCCAGCTACCCTATAGACACTCCAGCTACCCTATAGACACTCCAGATACCCTATAGACACTCCAGCTACCCTATAGACACTCCAGATACCCTATAGACACTCCAGCTACCCTATAGACACTCCAGATACCCTATAGACACTCCAGATACCCTATAGACACTCCAGATACCCTATAGACACTCCAGCTACCCTATAGACACTCCAGATACCCTCTAGGCACTTCAGATTTCCTCCAGGTTTTGAAATAATAAATTGGTAACAAGTGATTATTTACTGCCGACAAATGACGATGATGCAGCTAGTACTAATTACCAGGCAATTAGGGTAAATATCCTGTAATTAGGAAGGAAGTGCTCGAATAATTAACTTAACGGCGCTTATTATACGAAGTTTTGTTCTCAGTAAATTGTCATGAGTGGATTTTTTTTTGTTACAATGGCTGAAGATTGGAGAGCAGAGGCGACAATGGCTGAAGATTGGAGAGCAGAGGCGACAATGGCTGAAGATTGGAGAGCAGAGGCGACAATGAATGATTGACCTATTGACAGACAGGAAATGCAACAAGATGAGTTGCAGCGAGTGGAAATGACGCGAAAATTGCTTTGCAATGAGAACAGTTGCTACTGAAGACAGAAAGAGGTAACTATATCCGTCGATTACTTTTGTGTTGCTGGTGGCTATGTCTCTTGTGATGTTCTACACTTAACAAATCATCTTCTGTGATTTCCCGACCAATAACACCAGATGAATCAACAGACAAGGGGACAATAGGGGGTAAATTGCGTAAAATCCTGGTTTGTGTCTCGGAGAGGCTGTAGGGTCCATGTAAGGGCAGTAGAACTTCCGGTTGCAATTTTTTTACCATGTCGTAGCGCAGTCGATTAAGGCAGTGACTGAGATGCTCTCGGATGTAGGTTCGAACCCTCGTCACGGCCCTTATGGATTTGTTCATAGGGGCTAAACATAGCCGAAGCACTTCATATCAAGCATTTTTCTCTCTAAGTGCTTCATTATTACATTATCTCCTTGACAGGGTAACTAACTCACCTCTCTTCATAGCTGTCAATTTTTATCCACTTTAGCTCTGCCTCTGTAGATGTTAAAGAGTGATTTAGCGAAACCTAATTCCTTAGCAACACAATTCAGGCTAACAAAAGTTTAAGATATACTTTGAAGAGTTAATTTGTCAAATTCCTTCTCAAGCGAAGATCATAAGAAATATAGAGGAGATTCGTACCAGATTCATTGACCCTCAGATCACATTAAATAGAACTCACACAAACAAACAGACACACTCACACGTATGACACTGTAGAGTATTAGAGCTACGCTACAGAGCAAGATGCCAGCTCAGTGCAGTAATATAGGAGTACCGAAGCGCCAGCCTCTGTCATGTTTTGGCTTGAGTCCTATGCCACCTGCATGGCTTTCGTGGTCTGGTATTAGGAGTGTATAAAAGCTAACAATTTTATTTTAGGGTGGAAACGGTTGTGTATGTGCCATAATAACTACAGTTATCTTGAGGTTATCTTGAGATGATTTCGGGGCTTAACGTCCCCGTGGCCCGGTCCTCGACCAGGCCTCCTTTTGGTTACACACACCCCCAGGAAGCAGCCCGTAGCAGCTGTCTAACTCTCAGGTACCTATTTACTATTTACATCCATCACACCCCTATCCCTCCCCCTACTCCCTCATCCATCCTATCCCTCCCTCATTCAGCCTCACCCTCCCACAACCTGCTCTCCTAGCCTCCCTCTCCATCAGAGCCTCCCCCCCCCCCATTGAAATCCCCATATTAATCCCCATGAGATAAGCGGGTAGTTTTGGATTTACGTTCCAATAACGAGCCATGGAAATTAAGGATTAAGGAAATTGAGGCGGTCACTCCTCGTCCAGGGAATGTATGGCACCAGTTGCCACCACCACATGGACTGATAGCATGGCAACAGTTGCCATCACATAGACTGAGAGCATGGCAACAGTTGCCACCACATGGACTGAAAGCATGGCAACAGTTGCCATCACATAGACGGAGAGCATGACAACAGTTGCCACCACATGGACTGAAAGCATGGCAACAGTTGCCATCACATAGACGGAGAGCATGGCAACAGTTGCCACCACATGGACTGAAAGCATGGCAACAGTTACGACCACCACATAGACTGAGAACATAGCAACAGTTGCCACCACATGGACTAAGAGCATGACAACAGTTGCCACCACATGGACAAAGAACATGGCAACAGTTGCCACCACATGGACTGAGAGCATGGCACCACATGCTTTTATGCATATGTATCACACACATGTGAGTAAGCTTAACTATTCATTCAACTTAAAGCTTAATTCCTATTTATCTAATTTTTTATGTACACGGCTCTATTTATTAATTTGTTTAATTGCTTATCTATAATTAAGTACTTGTCTAAGTTTTTTTTTTTATTGATATTTTTATCTATATTTAGCTTCCTCTTTGTTTGATTTGATATATTTTTAAATATAAAGCTATAATCCATTTATTTATAATTCTCCATCTACTCTCATTACTATGTGCCAGTCTTCACACTAAACAAAATATATAGTTTATTTATATACCTGATTTATTTTTTCTTGTTATTTACAAAACACAGCAAATAAGAACACGAAAATATATATATAATTCAATAGAATAAATGATCGATTATATATTCCACTTATCGTAAGGGGACGATATTACGAATACTATCACCCAGAAAGGTGGCAATATTTTCGAGTTTAATTTATATAATTTGAAAATTATGACCTCAGATTGCTATTAAACAACGATCGTATAGTTGTGTATCAACGCAATTTGCCAGTAATAGAGCTGAGCTGTCGTTTAAAACATCTAATTATTCCTTTGAGTAATGAAATTTAAAATTATATATATTTAAGGATTTAAAGTTTCATATATGAAAAGATTGGGGGAAGGTTAGGGGAAGATTGGGGGTGTACTGAAGGTAGATTGGGGGTTATTAATGGTGGAATTGGGGAATATAATGATGTTCAGGTTTTCATTTTGGGGGAATTATATCCTCGAGGAGTCTTGCCTCGTGTTAAGGAAGGAACAATGTACTGTGAATCAGCTAACTGCAATTAGAGGTTCTTGTGTTTACACTATTGCGTTCCGTACTGGAAATATGTGTTTTATGAAGGAGGCATCAATAGGGGTGCTCTCTCTCTCCCCACAGTGGTTCGTCCCCCTGGTGATTTGTGCACCCCAGGCCCGTCCCCTGGTGATTGTACACCCCAGGCCCGTCCCCTGGTGATGGTGCCCCTCTAGACACCTCCTTTGATGGTGCTGCACCACAGTTTTAAACCGAAAAAATATTCCCTTGAGATGATCCATATACAAATACAAGAAAACCATTTAGGAACCTGTGACAGGAGGCCTTCAGAACACGAACAGCCTTCAGAACAGCCTTCAGAACAGTCTTTAGAACAGTCTTCAGAAAAGCCTTGAGAACAGCCTTCAGAACAGTCTAAAGAACATTCAATATACAGAAGATTCAAAAGTCTTCAAAACACCAAAATACTCAAAGTCATTTTGTTGTGTGTAGTTCATTTATACACATCTTTTGGGCGGTATTGGAAAAAGTAATTGGCTGAACTGGAAAAATTAATTTGGCTTAGCAAGCAACAATCTTGATAAGCTAGATACAAAGTACATACCTGCAGCCTTTTATTGCATAATGTGTTCAACAACTAAGCCACAGCAGAAGCAATTTACTTCTCCAAGCGAAGCCATTTATATCTGTGGTGAGCCAGAGGCGTGTAGAGAGACCTGTACCAGGACTGAGAGGATCAAACTATTGGAAGTGACATAGGCTGCTGAACCTCTTCACATTTATAGTTACGAAATCGAGGAGATAACGTAATAATCTTGCATATCTTTATGTTAAGTGATATAGTCAATATGTTCAGTGTAAGGCAGAGTGGAGCAGGAGAACATGTTCAGTTTAAGGCTAAGATGTTCAGTCTTAGAGAACATGGAAGAAAACTTGAGTGGGTAGAAAAGTCGTACGGAAGTTAGAACGAATAATTATGTTAGCCCAAAGATTAGGAACAAAATAGGACTGGAAAAAAATGACTCGGGGCTCACTGCATCAGCCAGCCAGCCAACCAGCCAGCCAGCCGGCAAGGCGTAACCCTGGAGCTAGAACCCCACAAGCCCATAAAGACCAGCATGAAGCAGCAGGGACTCTGGAGGCGCCCCCTGGGCCAGACAGAAGGTCCTCGAACGCGTGTTGGAACAACATAAACACACTACCAATAGATGCGCTCCCCTCTGACTCCACAACATTATGACTGCAAATGAAGATGGATTTTGAGCGCACTGTGTACACCGGGACCTATACGTGCCTCAAATTATACGCGAGGCAAGGGGGGAAAGAGCGTTAGTTAGCAGGTATGGGCACTTCGTCACTTTCTGATATGGTTTATGGCCGCTGAGGCAAAAGGGATGGATGTAGGAGGGAAGAGAATGGCAGTCTTGGTCAAGGTTGATGGGTATTTGCGCTCTCTCTTTTATTTTTTTACTTACCTATAATTAGTTACCTTGCAGAGTTTGCAGAATCGATCTACAGCTGTTTGACTCCCCCCTCCTCTTTCTTGCAATGATTTAATACACTCTTGTTTCTTGCTAAATCTCCCTATTGTGCCAAGCTGCAATGCAAGGCCGAGTGGTCTGATGATCAACCTGAACATTCTCACAAATATCTTGCATGTCAGGATCATATCCCTCTTAAAATGATTCCAGGCTAATGGAATATGTCCTATATTTATTCGAGTGACGTTAGGTTAAGCCTGTTCCTCACAGCTTAATCTCCGGAATAGTAAGACAAGTTTTGTTGAACACTGTCCTTGTGCGATCTTTGATGTGATTTGCAATGAAATGTTATTGCTGGCATTACATGTGTACTACTAGGTGGGTGTTGTGTACATGGGTGTATGTGTGTATGTGGAGGTCAAGTGGGCGTTGTGTACATGGGGTGTATTTACCCCCACCAAACCAACCACCACCAGCCAACCTTCCCCACCTAAACTCACTAACTACCAACCTCCACTAACTACCACCTCCAAATCTTCCTTAACCGCAGCCAAACCCGGAATTAATAACTAGCGTTATTATCCTCCCCTCCCTCGCCCCACACCCTTCCCCTCACCCCAAACCTCCTCTAGCCCCCTCCCCCCCCCCCTCCTTACCCCAACCCTCCATCACCCCTTCCCCCCCTAACCCACCTCCTACACCCCCTTCCCCTTTCCCCCCTCCCCCCCCCCCCCACATCACTTCCCAACTCCCTCACCAAACGGCGACACTTAAACTTACGGTCGTAATTCAGCTTTGCAATCCGGAGGCGTCATGCGAAGCGCTAATAATCTTTCTATTGCCTGACAGCCGGCCTCCACAAGCCATGTCTTGTGGCTTGTACTTCCTCATCACGCTGGGGCTTACGCTCCTATTAACGCTCACAGGAATTACCCACTCCGGTGGAGACGCCTGGGTTGGTTGTGTGTTGTGATAGGGCTGTGGGGAGGGACTGTGGGGGTGATTGGGGAGAATAGTGAGTGAATGGGGTGGAGCTACTGAAGAGGAGTGGGGGTTTGATGGGGTTTTGAGAGGGGGAGGAGTTGTGATAGGAGGGTCCTGAAGCGGGGATGGTGAGTGGGGGGAGGGAAGGGCGTTGGAGGGGGAGGAATGGTGAAACAGGAAATGGGAGTTGAAGGGGGAGATGGGGACGTGTAATGAAGGGAGGCAGGAGAGTTGTGAAGGGATTAGCTGGAGGGAAGAGGTGATAAAGAAGGGAGGGGTAATGGAAGGGGAAGGGACGGCTAGGGAAGGGGTAGTTAGGGAAGGGGTGGTTGCTGAAGGGGGTAATTTAGGGAGGAGAGTTGAGTTCCGGGTTGGTATATGATCGGTGTGGCTGTTGTGGCAATATGTAGCTATATTTCACATATCCATGTTTTTTTTGCAATTATTATGATCAATATTATTATTTGTATATGTATTATAGTGGATCATCGAGGGATCGAACGCCGAGCCTGCAAGAACTGAATCCATCACTCTACCGACCATTCCAAGTCAATTGAGAAAACATTAGTAAGTCAATTTATTTCTGTATTTGATTACATCAACAAAGAGAACACGTCAGTACGAGAAAGAGAATCATGTCCTTCTAAGGAATACAAAATACAAATACAAAAATATGTTGGAGTTTGACTTCTGAACATATAATTACATTTAAGTCTTGTTTTGATTGATGACTTTAATAGAGGAATATCTTGTGGTTTAAGTCATTATTTGAGTCAATCATTTCTACTGTACTTATGAAGAAGTTTTTTATTTTGTTTTATTTATAATACACACATGGAAGGAGGAGTGGGAGGTGGAGGAGAAGGAGGAGGAAGAGGAAGAGGAGGAGAGAGATGTGGTGGAGGAGGAGGTACTAAAGAAGAAGAATTGCTCTTTTAACTCAGAGGTGAACTTTACAGCCGGGGTAATGTTGAGAATCCGAGTGGTTTACGTGGTAATTGTCGGGGTTCGAGGCTGCCCAGGCTGGTGAGGGGAGGTTGGGGGAAGGGGGTAAAGATGTGGAAGATCAGCGAGAGTAAAATGGAAGAGAGGGGGAGGAAAAGAAAGAGAAGAACACAAGAAAGGAAGGATAAGGGAAAGAGATGTCGAGGCAGGAGTGAACCAGAAGCTCACTACATTCTCTTCACTGCTGATCAATCATATTTCCAATGAACCTGGGAACACTGTGCTCTATCACGTCGGATCCGCCATCAACACCAGGGGCCAGATTCACGAAAGCACTTACGAACGTGTACATCTTTCCTCAATCTTTGACGGCTTTGGTTACATTTATTAAACAGTTTACAAGCATGAAAACTTCCCAATCAACTGTTGTTATTGTTATAAACAGTCTCCTGGTGCTTCGGAGCTCATTAACTGTTTAATAATTGGAAACAAAGCCCCCAAAGATTGAGAAAAGATGTACAGGTTCGTAAGTGCTTGCGTAAGTGCTTTCGTGAATCTGGCCCCAGAGCTCTCACGCGCACCAGAAACTGATGATGGGATCCAGCGAAGCTGTTGGTGGTAGCAACGGTGCATGACTCTAGGATATGGCTGTTGAAGTGACTCTGAGCTCGATTCAATGTTGTGCTCACCTAGAGGTGCTTATACAGGGTTGAACACTAGCTCCTAAGCTCCGCTCTCCTGCTATACTGATCAGTTAAGGCAATGACTCATTCATCATGTTTATCGTCGATTTTTCGTTTGAATTTGCTTATTGATTTCGCTTCTACAATCTTTCCATACATATTCTCCATTTTTGGGTAAGTTTTATGATGAAAGAGGTTTTCCTGATATTCAGTGTATCTCTTTAATAAACCTATACATCCCGTAACTCGAAATCCTGAGGCATGTCGCTTTGAATATTACATATTTTGTCTATTCTCTAAATTCCTCTTAATACCTTGTACGTTGTTATCATATCTCCACATTTCGTTTTTCATCTAACTGGCCACCTACTCCACTACAAACGTACCACCTACTCCACCACCCAAACTCTATAGTCCCCTACGCCATTACCAACTCCCACATCCACTCCTCCACTAACTCTCACAACGCTACCCCTCTTGCCCACCGCCCCCCACCACTAACCACCCCATTGGCTAACCAACTTCCCTAACTCTTCACTCTCCTTTACTGCCACATCATCTCTAACTATCCATCACTACCCTCCACCCACCCTCTTCCTCACCCCACATCATTTCCACCCCAGCCACCCCTTCCCTACTAACTCCCAGCCCTCATCTTCCTGCACCCCCAAGTCCTCCCCATACCCATTCCCCCCCTTCTCCCCTCCTCCAAACAGGCCTCAAGAATGACAAAACTTCACCTAAACATCGATGATTGGAGAGTGTGAGGAATTTATCCCCTCAAATTGCAGGAACTGACAGCCATAAAGTCCTCGTTCATCGATTTATATTCGAGGTTTTGGGGAGACTGGTGATATGTTAAGAAAAATTCGGAAAATATCACCATTAAGGACGATCAATTTAGCCGAATGAAAAAGAATGTTGTTCCTTGGCGAGTCTCAATTTGGTGATTATAGAGCCGGTGAGAAAAGTAATTACGGGAGTTTTGCCTCGTATTGATTCAGCGTTCAGGTGTGGGCTGTGTTCGGGCCGAGGCTCAGGCTGATTGATGTGTGTGTGTACACTCTGCTGTTTGTGTCTGCGGGAGCGAGCTGTCAGTTCTTGGACCCCCCTAGTCTGTCTGTCTAATGTGCTGACTCCCGACCGATTTTTCCTCCATCATGTGTTACCTAGCAGTGAAATAGGTACCTGGGTGTTAGTCAGCTGTCACGGGCAGCTTCCTGGGGTGGAGGCCTGGTCGAGGACCGGGCCGCGGGGACACTAAAAAGCCCCAAAATCATCTCAAGATAACCTCAAGATAATCATATCTACAACATGCATTTCTCTCTGTCACACAAACACACATGTCGTCAGGAAGCAGCCCGTGCCAGCTGTTTATCTCCCGGGTACCTATTGATAGCTAGCTGAACAGGGCGTCAGGTGAAAGAAACTCTGTCCATACTTGCACATCAAGTTTCTATGCATATCCTTATATCCTATCCTGTCTCATTTTTCAGGATAAAATAAAAGTCAAATCCTTACCCTACCCTCGGTTTTGTTTTTATATAGATCTAATCGATTCCCTGAGAATCTTGTATGTCGTCATCATGTCTCTCTCTTCAAATAAAGTGAAGGTTATCTCCTTCAGCCTTTCCTCATAGCTCAGACCTGAAAGGTCTGCCACGAATTCTGGCAGAATCATAATTCTGTGGTTCCATAGGTGTGGGTTCCGCATTGGGTCGAACACAAAGGCGAAGTGGTGACTGTATCCTGTACGCCAGCCAGGGGGTGATCCCGGGCAGCGGGGGTTCGAATCCTCATCACGGCCCTTGTGGATTTGTTCAGAGATACTTCTCATTTCAATTTCCAGAATCAGAGAGTCTTCCTCCTTTGCATTTCATGCTACTCAATGTGATTTATTGTTTCTTCCAAAATCCCTACCCCCCCCTTAACTCACCCATTCTTCTAACGCTCCCCCATTCTCCCTGAAATACCCAAACACCCCTCCTCCCCTGATATATGTACACCCATAACACACACACACACACACACACACACACACACACACACACACACACACACACACACACACACAGTTTCAAGTGTAGATATGATAGAGCCCAATAGGCTCAGGAACCTGTACACCTGTTGATTGACAGTTGAGAGGCGGGACCAAAGAGCCAGAGCTCAACCCCCGCAAGCACAACTAGGTGAGTACAACTAGGTGAGTACACACACACACACACACACACACACACACACACACACACACACACACACACACACACACACACACACACACGCACGCACACACCCACCAACACCTGTTACAAGTGCACAGATGTACCAGTATAACTCACAGGACATGATGATTACCCTCCTGTATTTGATGTGGTTTGAGATCCTAATCACTAGTTGTCACGGTATGAGCTGACGTGATACATTGTTCCCCCTCCCTCTCCCTCTCTCCCACGACACGTGATGCCACCAGCATCATGTGGGGGGTGATAGATGTGTGTGTGTGTGTGTGTGTGTGTGTGTGTGTGTGTGTTGTGTGAGTGTGTGTGTGTGTGTGTGTGTGTGTGTGTGTGTGTGTGTGTGTGTGTGGTGTGTGTGTGTGAGTGTGTGTGTGTGAGTGTGTGTGTGCACCTCTAGCCTGGTGAACCAGGCCGAAACCCGCAGAAACAACTCAATTATTCTGCAACAAATGGGAAGGTGTAGCTTGTATTCTCTCTCTCTCTCTCTCTCTCCTCTCTCTCTCTCTCTCTCTCTCTCTCTCTCTCTCTCTCTCTCTCTCTCTCTCTCTCTCTCTCTCTCTCTCTCACCAATCCTCCTGCACCCTACCCTGCGTGTCCTGCTCGCAGTCTTCATTGATACGGTCATAACAGTAAATCAATACATAGTGATCATAATACCGACCCCTCTGCCTAATTACCAAGGATGATAAATGGACGTAATACACAAGATAAAGCACGGGGGGGAGGGGGGGGTATAAGTGAAGGTCGCCACCACCAATTATGGCAATAAATGTGCCGAATAAATAATGGAAATGAATGACTTGCTGATGTCTGTACACAGGGAGATGCTGAGGGCAGGGATGGTGGTGAAGGGTGATTTGTGGTAGGGATTGATGTGTGTGGGAAGGGTGACGAGGGTGATTGTAACATGGGATGGATGGGGGGGTGGTAGTGGAGGGGGGATAGGTGGCTAGGGGTGAGGGATTGTGATAGTGAGATGAGGGGAAAGGGGGGTAATTTTACAAGGATGATAGGATGGTTCAAGTGGATTTTGGGTTTGCTGGAGAGAGGGACTTACTGGAGCGATTGAGAGGTGATGGTAGAGAGTGAAGGGGTGATGGTAGAGAGTGATGGAGTGGTGGTAGAGAGTGATGGAGTGGTGGTAGAGAGTGATGGAGTGATGGTAGAGAGTGATGGAGTGGTGGTAGAGAGTGATGGAGTGGTGGTAGAGAGTGATGGAGTGATGGTAGAGAGTGATGGAGTGATGGTAGAGAGTGATGGAGTGGTGGTAGAGAGTGATGGAGTGGTGGTAGAGAGTGATGGAGTGATGGTAGAGAGTGATGGAGTGGTGGTAGAGAGTGATGGAGTGGTGGTAGAGAGTGATGGAATGATGGTAGAGAGTGATGGAGTGATGGTAGAGAGTGATGGAGTGATGGTAGAGAGTGATGGAGTGATGGTAGAGAGTGATGGAGTGGTGGTAGAGAGTGATGGAGTGGTGGTAGAGAGTGATGGAGTGATGGTAGAGAGTGAAGGGGTGATGGTAGAGAGTGTAGGGGTGATGGGAGAGCGTGAGAGGTGATGTAATAGCGACAGGTGTGTTGGTAGATATGAAGGGAAGTTGAAGCAGAGTGAGAGGGGGAGCTAACAAAGAAACTTTAAGTATATGGTACTCAGAAAATAATTTTCCTGCTAAATTACATCTTTGTCATCATTTACCACTATTACTTCCCCTGATATAGAAAAAAACGTATTAACTACTTTATATATACTTAAATTAAAATAATATGAATAATTTATTTATATTTATATATTTACATGCAAAGGTAAAGGATGGTAGTTGTGTAATACAGAATAACGTATTTGTGGGGGTTATCTTGAGTTGATTTCGGGGCTTTAGTGTCCCCGCGGCCCGGTCCTCGACCAAGCCTCCACCCCCAGGAAGCAGCCCGTGACAGCTGATTAACACCCAGGTACCTATTTTACTGCTAGGTAACAGGGGCATAGAATGAAAGAAACTCTGCCCATTGTTTCTCGCCGGCGCCCGGGATCGAACTGGGACCACAGGATCACAAGTCCAGTGTGCTGTCCGCTCGACCGACCGGCTCCGTCGACCGGGTGCAGGAAGGCAAATAATAATTAAACTGCTGGATGTCAGTTGACTCGAACAAGGCATGTTCCAATTACAGATAGATGTTCCAATTACAGATAGATGTTCCAATTACAGATAGATGTTCCTATTAAAGATATATGTTCCTATTAAAGATATATGTTCCTATTAAAGATAGATGTTCCTATTAAAGATATATGTTCCTATTAAAGATAGATGTTCCTATTAAAGATATATGTTCCTATTAAAGATAGATGTTCCTATTAAAGATAGATGTTCCTATTAAAGATAGATGTTCCTATTAAAGATAGATGTTCCTATTAAAGATAGATGTTCCTATTAAAGATATATGTTCCTATTAAAGATAGATGTTCCTATTAAAGATAGATGTTCCTATTAAAGATATATGTTCCTATTAAAGATAGATGTTCCTATTAAAGATAGATGTTCCTATTAAAGATATATGTTCCTATTAAAGATATATGTTCCTATTAAAGATAGATGTTCCTATTAAAGATAGATGTTCCTATTAAAGATAGATGTTCCTATTAAAGATAGATGTTCCTATTAAAGATAGATGTTCCTATTAAAGATAGATGTTCCTATTAAAGATAGATGTTCCTATTAAAGATAGATGTTCCTATTAAAGATAGATGTTCCTATTAAAGATAGATGTTCCTATTAAAGATAGATGTTCCTATTAAAGATATATGTTCCTATTAAATATAGCTATTCCTATTAAAGATATATGTTCCTATTCAAGATATATGTTCCTATTAAAGATAGATATTCCTATTAAAGATAAATGTTCCTATTAAAGATACGTATATACGCGTCCCGGCAGTCCAGTTTACACCTAGCTTGTATCAAGCAGTTTGCCTGTCTAAACTGCTTACAATTATTACTCAAGTGTCTAAACGACAGTTTCCCAAACTGGAGGACAGTTCCACTGATCTGCAAATCCCATTTCCTTCCTAACTTGTATTTCTCCGCATCTCGTCTAAATCTAAATTAGTGAAATTTACATTCATTTTTGCAACTTTTGAATGGTTTTGATTTAGCTTCACTCTGTATTCCCCCATTTTTTTATGAGGAATTTATTTGACACTGTAACCACTCATGCAATTGAGTGTACCACTAGAGTGACAATATTGGGCACCGTTACTCATTCTGTGAGTGAATATACCACCACAGTGACAGTATTGGGCACCGTTAACTCATCCTGTGAGTGAATATACCACCTCAGTGACAGTATTGGGCACCGTTAACTCATCCTGTGAGTGAATATACCACCTCAGTGACAGTATTGGGCACCGTTAACTCATCCTGTGAGTGAATATACCACCTCAGTGACAGTATTGGGCACCGTTAACTCATCCTGTGAGTGAATATACCACCTCAGTGACAGTATTGGGCACAGTTACTCATCCTGTGAGTGAATATACCACCTCAGTGACAATATTGGGCACAGTTACTCATCCTGTGAGTGAATATACCACCTCAGTGACAGTATTGGGCACCGTTAACTCATCCTGTGAGTGAATATACCACCTCAGTGACAGTATTGGGCACAGTTACTCATCCTGTGAGTGAATATACCACCTCAGTGACAGTATTGGGCACCGTTAACTCATCCTGTGAGTGAATATACCACCTCAGTGACAGTATTGGGCACCGTTACTCATCCTGTGAGTGAATATACCACCTCAGTGACAGTATTGGGCACCGTTAACTAATCCTGTGAGTGAATATACCACCTCAGTGACAGTATTGGGCACCGTTACTCATCCTGAGTGAATATACCACCTCAGTGACAGTATTGGGCACTGTTACTCATCCTGTGAGTGAATATACCACCTCAGTGACAGTATTGGGCACCGTTAACTCATCCTGTGAGTGAATATACCACCTCAGTGACAGTATTGGGCACTGTTACTCATCCTGTGAGTGAATATACCACCTCAGTGACAGTATTGGGCACTGTTAACTCATCCTGTGAATAAACAGACCGCCAAAGAAGGCCCGCTGGATTATTTCAAGCAAAGATCAGACGCTCCTGAAATGAGTTTTCATGGACCTAAACAGAAAAAAAGACTCAATGCCCAACAGACCTTTCTTAGTTTCATTTTTATTGTTCTTTTTATGATTTCCGTCGCCGCCAGTGTCGTCGCTCTTACCTCGGCCACAACTCCGCCGTCACCACCATAAAAATGACCGCAGCTTCCAGTGGACAACCACAGTCGTAAAGACGCTAACGAATTGCGTCCATAATACAGATATCTCTTAGCCACCACAATTACCGAAAAATACACCACACACGCTAACACCATACACGCCAGCCCTCATACTACACCACATACTGCTTGCCCCTCATACTACACCACATACTGCTTGCCCCTCATGCTACACCACATACTGCTTGCCCCTCATACTACACCACATACTGCTTGCCCCTCATGCTACACCACATACTGCTTGCCCCTCATGCTACACCACATACTGCTTGCCCCTCATGCTACACCACATACTGCTTGCCCCTCATACTACACCACATACATCTTGCCCCTCATACTCACATGGGTGTTGCTGTCTATTTGCTTGTTCCTGTTCAAGTCTGCATTGATCAATATCTAGGGTGTCTCAGCTATCGGCCATCTGAGGGTAATATACGATTGATTGATGAAGATTAAGCCACCCAAAAGGTGGCACGGGCATGAATAGCCCGTAAGTGGTGGCCCTTTTGAGCCATTACCAGTATCATTAGCTGATACTGGAGATCTGTGGAGGTGCGACTGCACCCTGCGTGACGGGAGATGTCACCCACAATATATTTCAAGTGATCTCTTATATATGGTGAGCCCGTAATGGACTTACCTGGCACAGGAGCGGGACTGACACGTAGGAGGAGACAAATTTGATTGACTGATGAAGATTAAGCCACCCAAGAGGTAGCACGGGCATGAATAGCCCGTAAAGAAGGAAACAGTTGTTGTTGTTGTTTTAGATTTAGTTACTCATAACGAAATGTCCATGTAGCACGGGCTATGGTGAGCCCGTAATTGTGTTCCGGTTAATCGCGATAACCTTGTTACTCTGATATTTGGGTCAAAGTTTTAAATGGAGGTGGGGTTTCCTCCTTTTTCCCTGTTTCTTTATCGCTTCCGTAGCTAAGCATAGAGGGAGATATGTCGAGTGACTCAGATGACTGTAGTGGGCATGGCACTTTGGCCAGGGACGTCATCGTTGGCATCTTCGTGTTCCAGTCTTGTTCTCACTCTCAAGAGTGGTAGAGTGATTAGAGCATAATTACTGTAGTGTGTCGCATTAACACTACTCTCTCTCTCCTCCTCTCCCCACTTCCACCCAGACACACACACACACACACACACACACACACACACACACACACACACACACACACACACACACACACACACACACACACACACACACACACACACACACACACCAC
>NC_091243.1:14206933-14271933 GCF_040958095.1 Procambarus clarkii | reverse complement strand
ATATGATAGAGAAATAGAGTTATTGTTTTAGACAACAGGTGACTAGAAAGTCGGGGTCCAAGAGCTAATGCTCGATCCTGCAGGCACACAAAACGTAAATATAAATGGAAAATACAGACGCATAGACAATCAGTCTCCTGAAGCCCACATCTAAAGGAAATCATCAGCAGTGTATGCCATGCTGGCTAACATACGAACTGCCTATAGAAGCTTGTGTGAGGAATCATTAGGAACCTTGTATGCCACGTATATAAGACCAATCCTGGAGTATGCGGCTTCGGCATAGAGTCCATACCTCGTCAAGCATAAGACGAAGCTAGAGAAGAGTCAAAGTTGTGCCACTAGACTAGTCCCAGAACTAAAAGATATGAGTTACAAGAAAAGGCAACATGAATTGCCCCACACGTCACTAGAAGATAGAAGAGTTCGGGTGGACATGATAATCACATACAAAATTGTCAAGGGAATTGACAGTATACATATGGACAAATTATTTAGCACGGGTTGTGCTCGAACAAGGAAACACAGGTGGAAACTGAGTACTCAAATGAGCCACAGAGACATTGTAAAAAAAAAATAAGTGTCAGAGTAGTTAGTAAATGGAGCGCATTAGACAGTGAAGTGGTGGAGGCTGACTCCATACACAATTTCAAAGGTAGATATGATAGAGCCAAATAAGCTCAGAAACCAGTACATAAGTAGACTGAGAGTTGAGAGGCGGGACCAAATGGCCGAAGCTCAACCCCCGCAAGCAAAAATAGATGAGTTCAATTAGGTGAGTACACAAGCACGATTCCTGGGCCGAGTTCTCCCCCGCAACCCTCCCCCCCCAAGGCAAAGTCAAGGTAAGGCAACAACCAGTGCCATCAACCCTTTCTCTTAACTAATAGGTCCCGTTATTTACGTCAAGGAAACCAACGTTACAATTGCGACCTACTATCAAAAGTAGCGGCTCGCAAATATTCTTGATTTCTATGCAACGAATGTGTAAAGGAAGATACAAGAGCTGAGGCCCAACATGGAGGGTTTGGGAAGGGGAAGTTAGGGCAGATGAGGGGGGTGGTAAGGGAGGAGGGGTTAGTAGTGGTGAGGGAGAGGCAGGGAGGGGCGAGGGAGGGAGGGAGAGGGAGAGGGAGAGGGAGTGAGGGGGGGGGAAGCACAGGTTATCAAGGTGTTGACGTGGGAACAAAATTACCACTTTAATGAAGCCATAAAACATTGCTACAGCTAACATGGCTTCCGCTATAAAAGATAATCTTCCTACCTTTTTCTTTGTATACCTGGCCCTCCCTCCCTCTCTCTCTCTCTCTCTCTCTCTCTCTCTCTCTCTCTCTCTCTCTCTCTCTCTCTCTCCTCTCTCTCTCTCTCTCTCTCTCTCGCCTTCTCTATTTCTCCCTCTCTCTAGCCCTCTCTTCTTATCCCTAACTTACTCACATTCTCCTTCTTCCTCATCATCTCTCCCTCTCGCACTCACTTTCTCTACCTCACCCTCTCCCTTCCCCCTCACTTCCCCCTCTCCCTCTGCCTCACCCTCTCCCTCTGTCCCACCCTCTCCCTCTGTCCCACCCTCTCCCTCTGTCTCACCCTCTCCCTCGCTCCCTTCCATGGGAGCAGTAGAACAGGTTGTTAACTGGTAGTGACAGTCGTCCCAAGAGAGCAGCTACTAGGTCTCACGACCCCCACACTTGTTCTCGATCATGTCCTTAGATTTATCAGGGAGGAGGGGTTCAACTCGTTCATTGTTTACCACCTTCAAACAAAGTTGTATAAGCAGAATTAGACATCTTTACACACAGAAATCATACTAACGTGATGTATCAAATGAAGAAAGCCAAGTAAATTCAGTAGAATTTCTGGTTGTAATTCTTTTACCATGTCGTAGCTCAGTCGATTAAGGCATCGTCTGGGATGCTCTAGGACGTAGGTTCGAATCCTCGTCACGGCCCTTGTGGATTTGTTCATTAGACATCTTTGATATATTCATATATTTGGGGTTTAAATCATCAGAACTTAACATACTGGATTGGTTTTCAACTCTTCTATATTGCAATGGATTTTAATATTATTAGTTATATGCAGGCGATGAGTCACAATAACGTGGCTAAAGTATGTTGACCAGACCACACACTAGAAGGTGAAGGGACGACGACGTTTCGGTCCGACATGGACCATTCTCAAGTCGATTGTGAGAATGAGAATCGACTTGAGAATGGTCCAGGACGGACCGAAATGTCGTCGTCCCTTCACCTTCTAGTGTGTGGTCTGGTCAACTGATTACTTATATCTGGCCTTTGGAATTTCCCACCGTCTGAAGCACTCATCTACTTGCTAAAAGTTGTCTGAGCTCTACACATCGGTTTTCAAGAAAGTTATCTCTTCCCACCATTATATATTTGATTTATTGAGCTCCTCCTACAGAGCTCTAGTCATCTCCATTAAATTCTTGAGCTGGAGAAACCATGTTCTGAGGCAATACACAAAACCATTACTAACTGGAGGGCTTCAAGTCTTAAACCACAGACAATTACGTTCTTAGAGAAACTGCTTTTCTCACTGATAAGAATCTATTTTTGAAGAACCCGTTTTATAATGAATACTTCACTATTGGAATTTTGGTTTACATTCACGTTCTTTACTTCACCTTGACCTGTTTACCTTCACCAGACCTCTGTACTGAGTCTCAATCTCGATCTATTAACACTGTTCACTCCAGATCGTATTGGAATATTATCTAATTCGTCTATTTTGATTTTGGATGGAATCCAGGTCGCAATGGCATGGCGTTTTCTCCTGATAAATTCATTCCATTCATCCCTGAATGAAAGTGAAACCTTCTGATGAACTGCTAACCATCTCAAGGCCATTAGAGCGAAGATTAAATCCAGGTGATTTGAATGTGAGGTAGGAAGGGGGAGGGATGCTGTTATGGGAGTGAGTTCAGGAGATAATTGGCTGTATCCTCATTATCAATAACACTCCTCACAGCTGTTGACACCTAAAAATAATGATACAAAATAACAGTGAGAGACATTAGCCCTTTTCTTCTATTTTGTTCTAACCTTTCCACTTCTGGTGAAGTCATTCAACACTGCAGAACTGCCTATCACGTTGATGAGAGCTACTGATGAGAGTTGATGAGAGCTAGCACGAGATTACACCCCGAGATGAGTTTATGGGACATTGCAGGAGACTGGCTGTCACCCTGAGGGGGCCCAGACAGCTATTGACAGGGCCCCCATGTGGCATCGGTGATTGAAGTAAACGGGGCCCCTAAGCCACCGAGAGGGCAAACGAGTACTGCAGCCGACTGCCTGTCTATTCCAGGATAGTGGGGAACCTATCCTCCAAAGGATACCTGATCAACCAGGCTGACTCGTACGTCAGGCTGCGAGCAGCCGCGTCCAACAGCCTGGTTGATCAGTCCGGCAACCAGGAGGCCTGGTCGACGACCGGGCCGCGGGGACGCTAAGCCCCGGAAGCACCTCAAGGTAACCTCAAGGTAACCTGCAGCGTCTGCGGCAGTGGTAGTTAGTTCACCCACTAGCTGGTCCTTGGCTGAGTATGGAGAAGTCAGCCCCAATCTGCTGTTTAAGACAGTGGAGAACTGGACAGGAAATTGCATAGAAGCCTACCTAATCTTGGAGTTACCATGGAGTTGTTCCGGGGCTTGGCGTCCCCGCGGCCCGGTCATCGACCAGGCCTCCTCGTTGCTGGACTGGTCAACCAGGCTGTTTGACGCGGCTGCTCGCAGCCTGACGTATGAGTCACAGAATGGTTGATCAGGTATGCTTTCACCAGAGTCACACCCGCAGCCTTAATGCGATAAGTTCCCGCCAAATAACTCAATTTTAGGGGACAGGCAGCCTATATATATATATATATATATACATATACTCTATATACACATATACTCTAGAGTATATATACTCTAACTCCACAACGGTTGAGTTACTCCCAGATACCTATTTACTGCTTGGTGAATAGATGTATTAGATGATAAAAAAAAGCCTGCCCAACCATTTCTGTACCCGTACCGGGATTCCCGATTGTGAGTTAAGGATGAACCCAACTGTACTAACGAGACCCTATCCAACAATTTTATTTTCATTCATCTGTTTTACAACAAATGTTCCTTTGCGTTATTTTACTAACATCATTCACTGGTTTGTAAAATACTGAATGATTTGCCTCACAATATAGTAAGTTTTATACATTGTCTCAGACCATTATTTGGTACAATAACTAACTGATAAACACAAGTTATGCTTGACAAAGTAAAATATTCCCAATCTAACTGCCAGTAGATATAGTATTAAATAAAAATATATCCATTATCCATAAAATAATACATAATATATAGAGTCCAAACAAAAATAAATGCTAACTGAATTCTAACTTAATTCCCAGCCTATACGCCTGATGTAACATATCGCTGAGACTTCATGTCACAAGGAGAAAGAAACCGTTCACAATTTAGTCACAAGGGAAGATGGATTATGTTTCAAATCCACTCCGCCCCTGCTCTCTGTCCCCCCCCCACGGTGGGCGTCAGCTCTTGTGTTCGTCTACGGTGGCCATAAAAGGATTTATTGTAATCCCAGGGAAATAAATCCGTCAGAGGATATTAATGGTGGTTTGAATTGCTCTTCCTCTCTCTCGTTCGCTCACTGACTCTCTCTCTCTCTCTCTCGTTCGCTCACTCACTCTCTCTCTCTCTCTCTCCTCTCTCTCTCTCTCTCTCTCTCTCTCTCTTACTCACACACACACGCACACACACACACACACACACACACACACACACACACACACACACACACACACACTACCTAGTGTAGCCATCCTGTGTTCTGAAACTGTCAGTAGAGCGAATCATATCAACAATAATAATTATCACAATACTAATAACAAAGACACCAGCAATATTACTAATTTCATTACATATTAAAAAGTATATATGTTGTCATCTCCGGTTTTTTTTTAAAGATCCGGTCATTATATATTTTATATGGGACATGGTACAAATAAATTCTTACACTAGGTAACGAGAAGCAAATTTTTTAAGTTTTTGGCGTTCTGACAATTTCTTTCTCGTAAAATAATAAATCAATGTATCTATTTTCCTAGAATATATATATATATATATATATATATATATATATATATATATATATATATATATATATATATATATATATAAACAAGAAGATATTTATACTTTTATTTCGTGTTTGTCTTCCGCGAAGCCACAATCTCGTGTTTTCACGATTTTTTTCATATTTAAATTTCAAGCTTTTTTTATTGCGACGATAAACTCAAGAAAAGTGCCCTTCACTGACGCCCAGGTAAAGATTAGGCAGCATTAAAGCATGAAAATATATAACGTTAGTTAAAGTGGAAATATTTAATGTTAATAAGAAAATATAAAATGTTAGTAAAAGAAGAGAATATAAAAATATAAATAAAAAATATAATATATATAAAATACAAAAAGAACTTATATCTAAGAGGAGACTGCCTGTTTGTTTTGTCCATCCAAAGGTGAAGTTCAGAAACTTGAGGCTAGCTTCACTAAACTTTTCAAGATGACACATGCATGGTAAGGGACTGTCACAGTAAGGTCGGGGTCGGCCCCACCTCTCATTTGACTAGCATCGGTTTCTGGTCTTTCAAGAAGCCTTTCAGCAGTTTTTCAGCTGTTAATATAACCCCAAAATGTTGCAACAGCGTTGTTTCAAAGTAAAAATTGTAAGAATTACGTTGTAGTTACGTTGAGAGAGGACGGAGAGGAAAAGAGAAGAGAGGAGAAAGGGAGTTGAGAGATGGAAGAATTGGAGAGGAGGGGAGAGAGACCCAAGCACCGCCGGGTACCACCGTCTAGTATTTAATATAATTTCAGATACTGAAAAATATAAAACCACATACTGTATAAAATCAAATCAAAAGATTTATACAATAAAATAAGATATATTAAATATAAAAACAGAATTTATATAGTTAGTAAAAAAAAAGGAGTTTATATAAGGCCACTAAAAGAGAAATATTTAATGAGAAAAAACAAAAAAGTTGGTGAAAGAAGATATTCGACGCCTGAAAAGCAGTTCACCGGGTCTCTGACGGCAGCCGACAACACCACACCGTAACTTGTTGAGAATTTGTCGGTGATAAAGTCTAACAAATACAGTTATTTACCTCATTCCCAGCTGCGTGAGTAAAAAACATTGACTCAGCGCCTTTCATGTCTCTAAATGTGGGCAAAAAAACTGCAAATGTATAATATACATTCGTACACTTATATATATATATATATATATATATATATTAATATATATATATATATATATATACTATATATATATTAGTCTTTGTTACTAGTGTTGTGATAATTATTATTGTTGATATGATTCATCTACTCACAGTTTGTGTGTGTGTGTGTGTGTGTGTGTGTGTGTGTGTGTGTTGTGTGTGTGTGTGTGTTGTGTGGTGTGTGTGTGTGTGTGTATGTGTACGTGTGTTGTGTGTGTATGAGTGTGTGTGTGTATGTGTGTGTGTGTGTGTGTGTGTGTGTGTGTATGCGTGTGTGTGTGTGTGTGTGTGTGTGTGTGTGTGTGTGTGTGTGTGTGTGTGTGTGTGTGTGTGTGTGTGTGTGTATGTGTGTGTATGTGTGTGTGCAAACTTCATATAAATTCGATGCATGCTATAGGAGAGAGCGAAGCTAGGCTGAATTTCTTCATCACATAAATTAATGAGGAAATATAAGGTTCACTTACTTATCGCGGTTAAACACCTTAATCAGCAGTAATTGGACAAATATAAAACGAAACCTATTTGGAAATGTCTATTATTATCTCTCGTAACCTAAGTAGACGACCACGAATTAAGAAACCGATTCAATTTCGTTTTTGCAAACGTAAGTGTTCAAATTACCTCGCAGTAGGCTTTTGTTTATAAAGGTCATACCTGTAATGTTGGTGGGAATACATGGGTACATTTATTGCGACGGTCGCTATCAAATATGACGAAGTTTGTTGAATATGATGCATGAGTAGTGAGTATACTCATTGTTCCCCTGAAGGTATACCAGTACGACACTTTCACCATGACCCAAGGCAGCAGCCAGCCACTAGCCATCAACATAACTGCCAGCCGCACGGAAAAAGGTGTATTATAAATATATATATATATATTATATATATATATATTACTATATATATATATACTATATATATATAATATATATATATAATATATATATATATATATATATATCCAATCTTGACTTGTAAATTCTTATTTTTTTTTTTAGTAAATTGTCAAATTGTATTTTCTGACTTTTGTCTGTAGGGATAAACGTTCCTATTAATAATATCTTTCAGGACCCTTTCCTCCGTTTATGAGCCGTCGAAAAGAAGTTCCTGTAAAACAGTGTAATAGGGGGTACAAGTGTTGTGTTGTTTGACTCTTCAGAGGTTGCATGGCGTTTCACCTTTCTTTTTATGACGTCTTCAACATAACCGTTAGAGAAGCCATTGTTGCCTAGGATCTGCCTTACCCTTCAGAGTTCTTCATCGACTTGCTTCCATCCAGAGCTTGGACTGAGAGCCCGGTCGACGTAAGCGTTGACAAACACTCCTCTTGTACCTGTCTGGGCAGTCCACTATTGGCATTGAGGGCATATTAGTATATTTGTTTCCGAGTGTAGACTGCAGTGTGGAAGCCTCCGATCCTTTCTGTGACTGTTACGTCTAGAGAGAGAGGAGAGCAGCTTCTCATTCTTCTCCATCTCGTAAGTGAAACTTAACACCGATTTCTGCTCGAATGTCTCCATCTTTTCGACGGAGGCATTAGTAGGAGTGTAGATATAGTTGTACAAGGAGTTACAACTTTGTAGTGTTGTATTGTACAAACCATACGCCACAACCACCTTACTGATCTCTTTGATGTTTTCTGCACTGACAATCGTTAATATATTAACAAATACAGTTACTTAAAAATAATGTTCTTTCCACGCATGAACGCGCTAAAAAAAATATAGGCAAAAAAAATCTTAAAAATAAAACACTTGTGAAAAGCAATTTAGAAAATTATAAGACTTAGCAAGCCAAGTAATCCCTGAGCTATTTACCGTCCTACTTACAGCGAGGAACATGAGACCGTCTTCACTAACTTCTCCGCAAAAATAAGAAGGAACCTTAAATTGAAAAAAAAATGAAAAAAATACCGCTTATTAAATCCTAATAAGGATGGTTAGGCGGACGTAGGGCGATATTCCTGCAGCACATTACCCCAGACATAACTACGGCCTCTCAGCCTCGTTCACGTCTAACTACTCCAGAGGAAAACACGGTGGGAAAACGCCGGTAACCAGAGAAATTGTGGAGTTAACTTCGGCTTTGTGTGTGTGGGGCGGGGGGGAGGAAGGAGGGAGATGGCGATAACTATTGCCTACGTGTTCTTGCTCAACATGATTTTTTCGATTTCGTATGTTTATATGTGTCTGTCTGGGGTTCCGGGTTGGAAAATAGTGTTCGGAAGGTCGATCGGATTTAGCTGTGAGTTTGGGGGTTGACGCAGAACGTCACCGACATTCTACGTCGTCGGACCACGTGGCGCTCGAACAGGCTAACGTAACGTAACGTAATCTGAGACGAACGTAGTAACGGATGTAGCCAGAGCGTAGCTTGTTATGTCACTAGCCAGCACCGTTCTCCTAAGGTTCCCCATCGTCAAGAAAACGGTCAATTTAAAGTAGTCTCTCCTAACCAACCAGAGGACCCAAAACAGAAAACGGGACAGTACGTCACCTTTCGCCAGCGGCTTCCATTTTCTAGTACGACAATTTTTGACCTTAATGTAACGCATACGAGCGAAAAGAGGACGTTCTTTGTAGGAGGACAGGTTGTAGGAGGACAGGTTGTAGGAGGACAGGTTGTAGGAGGACAGGTTTGTAGGAGGACAGGTTGCAGGAGGACAGGTTGTAGGAGGACAGGTTGTAGGAGGACAGGGTTTAGGAGGACAGGTTGTAGGAGGACAGGTCGTAGGAGGACAGGTTGTAGGAGGACAGGTTGTAGGAGGACAGGTTGTAGGAGGGACAGGTTGTAGGAGGACAGGTTGTAGGAGGACAGGTTGTAGGAGGACAGGGTGTAGGAGGACAGGTTGTAGGAGGACAGGTTGTAGGAGGACAGGGTGTAGGAGGACAGGTTGTAGGAGGACAGGTTGTAGGAGGACAAGTTGTAGGAGGACAGGGTGTAGGAGGACAGGTTGTAGGAGGGACAGGTTGTAGGAGGACAGGGTGTAGGAGGACAGGTTGTAGGAGGACAGGTCGTAGGAGGACAGGTCGTAGGAGGACAGGTTGTAGGAGGACAGGTTGTAGGAGGACAGGTTGTAGGAGGACAGGTTGTAGGAGGACAGGGTGTAGGAGGACAGGTTGTAGGAGGACAGGTCGTAGGAGGACAGGTTGTAGTAGGACAGGTTGTAGGAGGACAGGTTGTAGGAGGACAGGGTGTAGGAGGACAGGTTGTAGGAGGACAGGTTGTAGGAGGACAGGGTGTAGGAGGACAGGTTGTAGGAGGACAGGTCGTAGGAGGACAGGTCGAGCGCTCTGTGCACGGCTTATGACAGCCGTAACGATATTAATGACGTTTCTAACGATAATAATAACAACAAATTCAATTCAAATTCAAACTCAAATTCAAATGCTTTGTTCATAAATGTTTGTACATTTGCAGTTGGATTAGGTTTACACAAATTTACATACAATATTTGTCTAAGAGAAAGTCATAATAGGAGCATTAAGCAATAACTATACTTATAAACTACATTTTGATTCGTGAGGCAGTGAGGGCTGCAGCCTTCCATGTACCTCCCTCCCATGTACCTCCCTCCCATGTACCTCCCTCCCATGTACCTGCCTCCCATGTACCCTCCCTCCCATGTACCTCCCTCCCATGTACCTCCCTCCCAATGTACCTCCCTCCCATGTACCTCCCTCCCATGTACCTCCCTCCCATGTATCTCCCTCCCATGTACCTCCCTCCCATGCTCCGTATAGTGTACCTGCCAGAGAAGGTCCATGTAGCCAAAGAAGGTCCTTTGGAGTAGCGTACTTGGCAACCTCAATGAACCGTTCATTAAACAAAGTTACTTTGACAATACGCGACGTATTTCCTGAGCTTTGTTAAAGGACTACCCATACGCACATCGTCCACACATCCTACGAGTGAAGACCATCACGTCAGATACGCATTAGCCCCCGGTACGCAGGCGGGAATCAGCTTGGTGAATGGAAACTTAAAATTGTTTTTTGATATCTCTGCCGTATGGAAATAAACATTTGCAGTCTGAGTACTCTTATGTCTCAAGAAGAAAGCGCAGGACACCATAGGTTCATCTAGAAACATTATAGGCCTCCGTAGGGGAGACATGATTACCACATACATAATTTTCAGCGGAATTGATAGAGTTGGTAAAGACAGACTATTTAGCGCGAGATGGTACTCGCACAAGAGGACACAGGTGGGACCTGAGACCCCAAATGAGCCACAAAGATATAAATAAGATTTTTTTTTAAATGTCAAGAGCATTTAACAAATGGAATGTACTAGAAAATGATGTGGTGGAGGCAGACTTCATACACAGTTTCAAATGTATATACGATAGAGCTCATTAGCCTCGGGAACTTGTACATTCACCAGCTGATTGACAGTTTAGAGACGGGACCAAGAAGCTGAAGCCCAACCCTTCTAACCACAATTTTACAATTAGGACGGTACTCCCTCTAGAAACCTAGCACACAACAGACGCTACACAAAAGCCCATCACACAGCAATCCCCTCTAGGACCCTCAATACACAACAGCCCACTTTAAGTAACCATACAATACCCAGCAGTCTCTCTAAATTTACAGTAGCCCATACTTAAATGACTAGTGTATATCAACCCCTTTTGAGAACTACAATAGGGAGAGCAATCCCCCTTTTAAACAAAAGTGCAGAGCAGATTCCACTAATCAAAACCAGAATTGATTGCATACTACGCTTCCCCCTTACACGAATATACACAGCTGATAATTGGACGGAATTGAAAAATGTCTTGTTGAAGGAGCAATAATCCTGTTACGTTACCCAATTGCATAGAGCCGGTGTGTGTAACAAGTGTAACGTGAGAGTTGTGTGTGTGCGTCGTAAGACCCTATCACCTGGAGGTAATTCCCTCGCTGACAAGGCTAATGACTGACTTCTATATTTATTACCGAGTAAATAGCATCAGGGGGACTGTGGTTTATGTGATCTAATGCCACGGCTGGTGATTTGAGGCGGCGGTCATGACAAGAGCAGGAGAGATAATGGTCTAATGGTGCCGGTAAACTAATGGCAAGTTCACCGGGACGCCGGTAGCGGATCTACACCATAATTATGGTAGTTTGGTGACAATTTATTTTCAGTCTATGTGTTTTATTATTATTATTATTATTGCTTGCCGAGTTAACCTGAGGTCCACATGTCATGATTTTTTTTATTCGATTTCAAAGTAACGGAGAAAAATGTAATTTATACGTTGGATTATCTGTGCTGATCCATGTCTCTAGCTCTCGTCTGGAAGCTGGAGATATGCAGAGCTTAAAAATAAAAAAGTAGGCATTATGTTGATTTCTAGATACTGAAACATCGAGGGGGCTCTGATCCTGAGATAAATCACATAATCCTATTAACTCAGTCTTCACTATTTAGACGGCGAGTCACAATAACGTGGCTGAAGATAGGATGAACTACACACCAGAAGATGTAGAAACGACACGACATTTCGGTCACCCAGACGTGTGTTACCATGTAACGACGTTGTTTCGGTTTATTTGCTCGTATCTTCCTCTCATTGTTTCACACGACTTGATTACGGTCAAGGACGGACCGAAACGTCGTCCTCTGTAATACTTTTTTGCGCTACCGCTCACAGGATGAGTATGGGGTGCACAATAAACTAGCCGCCTCCGGCGGCAACAATCAAATCAAAGTCGTAGTTTCTCTATCTTTTGATGTGTGCTTTGCCCATCAGTCTTCATAATGCTATTAATCAGTCTTACTAAACTTTAAACCCCTCATAAATCCTTAGCCTCTTTTTCGAGAGCTTTATTAGACAAAATGCTTGCTAGGATATGCTAGTTTAAAATAGTTTACAACAGCAAGAGTGTTCAGCTTACCGGGTCCTCGTTAGCTTAGTGCATGGCTGTCATACGCACGGTCACCCATCTAATTACTTGACAATCCCAGCTTGCTTTAACCTGAGTGACACGTACATCACCCACTTCGTCGCGCTTAAGTGATTGTCCTCTTGGCTCCCTCCAGATATCTTCCAGATAACCTCCAAGTGCCCTCTAGACATAATCCGGAAACCCTTCCGATACCCTCAACCCTATAGACACTCCAGCTACCCTATAGACACTCCAGATACCCTATAGACACTCCAGCTACCCTATAGACACTCCAGATACCCTATAGACACTCCAGCTACCCTATAGACACTCCAGCTACCCTATAGACACTCCAGATACCCTATAGACACTCCAGCTACCCTATAGACACTCCAGATACCCTATAGACACTCCAGCTACCCTATAGACACTCCAGATACCCTATAGACACTCCAGATACCCTATAGACACTCCAGATACCCTATAGACACTCCAGCTACCCTATAGACACTCCAGATACCCTCTAGGCACTTCAGATTTCCTCCAGGTTTTGAAATAATAAATTGGTAACAAGTGATTATTTACTGCCGACAAATGACGATGATGCAGCTAGTACTAATTACCAGGCAATTAGGGTAAATATCCTGTAATTAGGAAGGAAGTGCTCGAATAATTAACTTAACGGCGCTTATTATACGAAGTTTTGTTCTCAGTAAATTGTCATGAGTGGATTTTTTTTTTGTTACAATGGCTGAAGATTGGAGAGCAGAGGCGACAATGGCTGAAGATTGGAGAGCAGAGGCGACAATGGCTGAAGATTGGAGAGCAGAGGCGACAATGAATGATTGACCTATTGACAGACAGGAAATGCAACAAGATGAGTTGCAGCGAGTGGAAATGACGCGAAAATTGCTTTGCAATGAGAACAGTTGCTACTGAAGACAGAAAGAGGTAACTATATCCGTCGATTACTTTTGTGTTGCTGGTGGCTATGTCTCTTGTGATGTTCTACACTTAACAAATCATCTTCTGTGATTTCCCGACCAATAACACCAGATGAATCAACAGACAAGGGGACAATAGGGGGTAAATTGCGTAAAATCCTGGTTTGTGTCTCGGAGAGGCTGTAGGGTCCATGTAAGGGCAGTAGAACTTCCGGTTGCAATTTTTTTACCATGTCGTAGCGCAGTCGATTAAGGCAGTGACTGAGATGCTCTCGGATGTAGGTTCGAACCCTCGTCACGGCCCTTATGGATTTGTTCATAGGGGCTAAACATAGCCGAAGCACTTCATATCAAGCATTTTTCTCTCTAAGTGCTTCATTATTACATTATCTCCTTGACAGGGTAACTAACTCACCTCTCTTCATAGCTGTCAATTTTTATCCACTTTAGCTCTGCCTCTGTAGATGTTAAAGAGTGATTTAGCGAAACCTAATTCCTTAGCAACACAATTCAGGCTAACAAAAGTTTAAGATATACTTTGAAGAGTTAATTTGTCAAATTCCTTCTCAAGCGAAGATCATAAGAAATATAGAGGAGATTCGTACCAGATTCATTGACCCTCAGATCACATTAAATAGAACTCACACAAACAAACAGACACACTCACACGTATGACACTGTAGAGTATTAGAGCTACGCTACAGAGCAAGATGCCAGCTCAGTGCAGTAATATAGGAGTACCGAAGCGCCAGCCTCTGTCATGTTTTGGCTTGAGTCCTATGCCACCTGCATGGCTTTCGTGGTCTGGTATTAGGAGTGTATAAAAGCTAACAATTTTATTTTAGGGTGGAAACGGTTGTGTATGTGCCATAATAACTACAGTTATCTTGAGGTTATCTTGAGATGATTTCGGGGCTTAACGTCCCCGTGGCCCGGTCCTCGACCAGGCCTCCTTTTGGTTACACACACCCCCAGGAAGCAGCCCGTAGCAGCTGTCTAACTCTCAGGTACCTATTTACTATTTACATCCATCACACCCCTATCCCTCCCCCTACTCCCTCATCCATCCTATCCCTCCCTCATTCAGCCTCACCCTCCCACAACCTGCTCTCCTAGCCTCCCTCTCCATCAGAGCCTCCCCCCCCCCCATTGAAATCCCCATATTAATCCCCATGAGATAAGCGGGTAGTTTTGGATTTACGTTCCAATAACGAGCCATGGAAATTAAGGATTAAGGAAATTGAGGCGGTCACTCCTCGTCCAGGGAATGTATGGCACCAGTTGCCACCACCACATGGACTGATAGCATGGCAACAGTTGCCATCACATAGACTGAGAGCATGGCAACAGTTGCCACCACATGGACTGAAAGCATGGCAACAGTTGCCATCACATAGACGGAGAGCATGACAACAGTTGCCACCACATGGACTGAAAGCATGGCAACAGTTGCCATCACATAGACGGAGAGCATGGCAACAGTTGCCACCACATGGACTGAAAGCATGGCAACAGTTACGACCACCACATAGACTGAGAACATAGCAACAGTTGCCACCACATGGACTAAGAGCATGACAACAGTTGCCACCACATGGACAAAGAACATGGCAACAGTTGCCACCACATGGACTGAGAGCATGGCACCACATGCTTTTATGCATATGTATCACACACATGTGAGTAAGCTTAACTATTCATTCAACTTAAAGCTTAATTCCTATTTATCTAATTTTTTATGTACACGGCTCTATTTATTAATTTGTTTAATTGCTTATCTATAATTAAGTACTTGTCTAAGTTTCTTTTTTTTTATTGATATTTTTATCTATATTTAGCTTCCTCTTTGTTTGATTTGATATATTTTTAAATATAAAGCTATAATCCATTTATTTATAATTCTCCATCTACTCTCATTACTATGTGCCAGTCTTCACACTAAACAAAATATATAGTTTATTTATATACCTGATTTATTTTTTCTTGTTATTTACAAAACACAGCAAATAAGAACACGAAAATATATATATAATTCAATAGAATAAATGATCGATTATATATTCCACTTATCGTAAGGGGACGATATTACGAATACTATCACCCAGAAAGGTGGCAATATTTTCGAGTTTAATTTATATAATTTGAAAATTATGACCTCAGATTGCTATTAAACAACGATCGTATAGTTGTGTATCAACGCAATTTGCCAGTAATAGAGCTGAGCTGTCGTTTAAAACATCTAATTATTCCTTTGAGTAATGAAATTTAAAATTATATATATTTAAGGATTTAAAGTTTCATATATGAAAAGATTGGGGGAAGGTTAGGGGAAGATTGGGGGTGTACTGAAGGTAGATTGGGGGTTATTAATGGTGGAATTGGGGAATATAATGATGTTCAGGTTTTCATTTTGGGGGGAATTATATCCTCGAGGAGTCTTGCCTCGTGTTAAGGAAGGAACAATGTACTGTGAATCAGCTAACTGCAATTAGAGGTTCTTGTGTTTACACTATTGCGTTCCGTACTGGAAATATGTGTTTTATGAAGGAGGCATCAATAGGGGTGCTCTCTCTCTCCCCACAGTGGTTCGTCCCCCTGGTGATTTGTGCACCCCAGGCCCGTCCCCTGGTGATTGTACACCCCAGGCCCGTCCCCTGGTGATGGTGCCCCTCTAGACACCTCCTTTGATGGTGCTGCACCACAGTTTTAAACCGAAAAAATATTCCCTTGAGATGATCCATATACAAATACAAGAAAACCATTTAGGAACCTGTGACAGGAGGCCTTCAGAACACGAACAGCCTTCAGAACAGCCTTCAGAACAGTCTTTAGAACAGTCTTCAGAAAAGCCTTGAGAACAGCCTTCAGAACAGTCTAAAGAACATTCAATATACAGAAGATTCAAAAGTCTTCAAAACACCAAAATACTCAAAGTCATTTTGTTGTGTGTAGTTCATTTATACACATCTTTTGGGCGGTATTGGAAAAAGTAATTGGCTGAACTGGAAAAATTAATTTGGCTTAGCAAGCAACAATCTTGATAAGCTAGATACAAAGTACATACCTGCAGCCTTTTATTGCATAATGTGTTCAACAACTAAGCCACAGCAGAAGCAATTTACTTCTCCAAGCGAAGCCATTTATATCTGTGGTGAGCCAGAGGCGTGTAGAGAGACCTGTACCAGGACTGAGAGGATCAAACTATTGGAAGTGACATAGGCTGCTGAACCTCTTCACATTTATAGTTACGAAATCGAGGAGATAACGTAATAATCTTGCATATCTTTATGTTAAGTGATATAGTCAATATGTTCAGTGTAAGGCAGAGTGGAGCAGGAGAACATGTTCAGTTTAAGGCTAAGATGTTCAGTCTTAGAGAACATGGAAGAAAACTTGAGTGGGTAGAAAAGTCGTACGGAAGTTAGAACGAATAATTATGTTAGCCCAAAGATTAGGAACAAAATAGGACTGGAAAAAAATGACTCGGGGCTCACTGCATCAGCCAGCCAGCCAACCAGCCAGCCAGCCGGCAAGGCGTAACCCTGGAGCTAGAACCCCACAAGCCCATAAAGACCAGCATGAAGCAGCAGGGACTCTGGAGGCGCCCCCTGGGCCAGACAGAAGGTCCTCGAACGCGTGTTGGAACAACATAAACACACTACCAATAGATGCGCTCCCCTCTGACTCCACAACATTATGACTGCAAATGAAGATGGATTTTGAGCGCACTGTGTACACCGGGACCTATACGTGCCTCAAATTATACGCGAGGCAAGGGGGGAAAGAGCGTTAGTTAGCAGGTATGGGCACTTCGTCACTTTCTGATATGGTTTATGGCCGCTGAGGCAAAAGGGATGGATGTAGGAGGGAAGAGAATGGCAGTCTTGGTCAAGGTTGATGGGTATTTGCGCTCTCTCTTTTATTTTTTTACTTACCTATAATTAGTTACCTTGCAGAGTTTGCAGAATCGATCTACAGCTGTTTGACTCCCCCCTCCTCTTTCTTGCAATGATTTAATACACTCTTGTTTCTTGCTAAATCTCCCTATTGTGCCAAGCTGCAATGCAAGGCCGAGTGGTCTGATGATCAACCTGAACATTCTCACAAATATCTTGCATGTCAGGATCATATCCCTCTTAAAATGATTCCAGGCTAATGGAATATGTCCTATATTTATTCGAGTGACGTTAGGTTAAGCCTGTTCCTCACAGCTTAATCTCCGGAATAGTAAGACAAGTTTTGTTGAACACTGTCCTTGTGCGATCTTTGATGTGATTTGCAATGAAATGTTATTGCTGGCATTACATGTGTACTACTAGGTGGGTGTTGTGTACATGGGTGTATGTGTGTATGTGGAGGTCAAGTGGGCGTTGTGTACATGGGGTGTATTTACCCCCACCAAACCAACCACCACCAGCCAACCTTCCCCACCTAAACTCACTAACTACCAACCTCCACTAACTACCACCTCCAAATCTTCCTTAACCGCAGCCAAACCCGGAATTAATAACTAGCGTTATTATCCTCCCCTCCCTCGCCCCACACCCTTCCCCTCACCCCAAACCTCCTCTAGCCCCCTCCCCCCCCCCCCTCCTTACCCCAACCCTCCATCACCCCTTCCCCCCCTAACCCACCTCCTACACCCCCTTCCCCTTTCCCCCCTCCCCCCCCCCCCCACATCACTTCCCAACTCCCTCACCAAACGGCGACACTTAAACTTACGGTCGTAATTCAGCTTTGCAATCCGGAGGCGTCATGCGAAGCGCTAATAATCTTTCTATTGCCTGACAGCCGGCCTCCACAAGCCATGTCTTGTGGCTTGTACTTCCTCATCACGCTGGGGCTTACGCTCCTATTAACGCTCACAGGAATTACCCACTCCGGTGGAGACGCCTGGGTTGGTTGTGTGTTGTGATAGGGCTGTGGGGAGGGACTGTGGGGGTGATTGGGGAGAATAGTGAGTGAATGGGGTGGAGCTACTGAAGAGGAGTGGGGGTTTGATGGGGTTTTGAGAGGGGGAGGAGTTGTGATAGGAGGGTCCTGAAGCGGGGATGGTGAGTGGGGGGAGGGAAGGGCGTTGGAGGGGGAGGAATGGTGAAACAGGAAATGGGAGTTGAAGGGGGAGATGGGGACGTGTAATGAAGGGAGGCAGGAGAGTTGTGAAGGGATTAGCTGGAGGGAAGAGGTGATAAAGAAGGGAGGGGTAATGGAAGGGGAAGGGACGGCTAGGGAAGGGGTAGTTAGGGAAGGGGTGGTTGCTGAAGGGGGTAATTTAGGGAGGAGAGTTGAGTTCCGGGTTGGTATATGATCGGTGTGGCTGTTGTGGCAATATGTAGCTATATTTCACATATCCATGTATTTTTTTGCAATTATTATGATCAATATTATTATTTGTATATGTATTATAGTGGATCATCGAGGGATCGAACGCCGAGCCTGCAAGAACTGAATCCATCACTCTACCGACCATTCCAAGTCAATTGAGAAAACATTAGTAAGTCAATTTATTTCTGTATTTGATTACATCAACAAAGAGAACACGTCAGTACGAGAAAGAGAATCATGTCCTTCTAAGGAATACAAAATACAAATACAAAAATATGTTGGAGTTTGACTTCTGAACATATAATTACATTTAAGTCTTGTTTTGATTGATGACTTTAATAGAGGAATATCTTGTGGTTTAAGTCATTATTTGAGTCAATCATTTCTACTGTACTTATGAAGAAGTTTTTTATTTTGTTTTATTTATAATACACACATGGAAGGAGGAGTGGGAGGTGGAGGAGAAGGAGGAGGAAGAGGAAGAGGAGGAGAGAGATGTGGTGGAGGAGGAGGTACTAAAGAAGAAGAATTGCTCTTTTAACTCAGAGGTGAACTTTACAGCCGGGGTAATGTTGAGAATCCGAGTGGTTTACGTGGTAATTGTCGGGGTTCGAGGCTGCCCAGGCTGGTGAGGGGAGGTTGGGGGAAGGGGGTAAAGATGTGGAAGATCAGCGAGAGTAAAATGGAAGAGAGGGGGAGGAAAAGAAAGAGAAGAACACAAGAAAGGAAGGATAAGGGAAAGAGATGTCGAGGCAGGAGTGAACCAGAAGCTCACTACATTCTCTTCACTGCTGATCAATCATATTTCCAATGAACCTGGGAACACTGTGCTCTATCACGTCGGATCCGCCATCAACACCAGGGGCCAGATTCACGAAAGCACTTACGAACGTGTACATCTTTCCTCAATCTTTGACGGCTTTGGTTACATTTATTAAACAGTTTACAAGCATGAAAACTTCCCAATCAACTGTTGTTATTGTTATAAACAGTCTCCTGGTGCTTCGGAGCTCATTAACTGTTTAATAATTGGAAACAAAGCCCCCAAAGATTGAGAAAAGATGTACAGGTTCGTAAGTGCTTGCGTAAGTGCTTTCGTGAATCTGGCCCCAGAGCTCTCACGCGCACCAGAAACTGATGATGGGATCCAGCGAAGCTGTTGGTGGTAGCAACGGTGCATGACTCTAGGATATGGCTGTTGAAGTGACTCTGAGCTCGATTCAATGTTGTGCTCACCTAGAGGTGCTTATACAGGGTTGAACACTAGCTCCTAAGCTCCGCTCTCCTGCTATACTGATCAGTTAAGGCAATGACTCATTCATCATGTTTATCGTCGATTTTTCGTTTGAATTTGCTTATTGATTTCGCTTCTACAATCTTTCCATACATATTCTCCATTTTTGGGTAAGTTTTATGATGAAAGAGGTTTTCCTGATATTCAGTGTATCTCTTTAATAAACCTATACATCCCGTAACTCGAAATCCTGA
Source organism: Procambarus clarkii (assembly GCF_040958095.1). Classification (NCBI taxonomy): domain Eukaryota; kingdom Metazoa; phylum Arthropoda; class Malacostraca; order Decapoda; family Cambaridae; genus Procambarus; species Procambarus clarkii. Next base: position 14,251,992 of record NC_091243.1, on the reverse strand, counting down.
GGCATGTCGCTTTGAATATTACATATTTTGTCTATTCTCTAAATTCCTCTTAATACCTTGTACGTTGTTATCATATCTCCACATTTCGTTTTTCATCTAACTGGCCACCTACTCCACTACAAACGTACCACCTACTCCACCACCCAAACTCTATAGTCCCCTACGCCATTACCAACTCCCACATCCACTCCTCCACTAACTCTCACAACGCTACCCCTCTTGCCCACCGCCCCCCACCACTAACCACCCCATTGGCTAACCAACTTCCCTAACTCTTCACTCTCCTTTACTGCCACATCATCTCTAACTATCCATCACTACCCTCCACCCACCCTCTTCCTCACCCCACATCATTTCCACCCCAGCCACCCCTTCCCTACTAACTCCCAGCCCTCATCTTCCTGCACCCCCAAGTCCTCCCCATACCCATTCCCCCCCTTCTCCCCTCCTCCAAACAGGCCTCAAGAATGACAAAACTTCACCTAAACATCGATGATTGGAGAGTGTGAGGAATTTATCCCCTCAAATTGCAGGAACTGACAGCCATAAAGTCCTCGTTCATCGATTTATATTCGAGGTTTTGGGGAGACTGGTGATATGTTAAGAAAAATTCGGAAAATATCACCATTAAGGACGATCAATTTAGCCGAATGAAAAAGAATGTTGTTCCTTGGCGAGTCTCAATTTGGTGATTATAGAGCCGGTGAGAAAAGTAATTACGGGAGTTTTGCCTCGTATTGATTCAGCGTTCAGGTGTGGGCTGTGTTCGGGCCGAGGCTCAGGCTGATTGATGTGTGTGTGTACACTCTGCTGTTTGTGTCTGCGGGAGCGAGCTGTCAGTTCTTGGACCCCCCTAGTCTGTCTGTCTAATGTGCTGACTCCCGACCGATTTTTCCTCCATCATGTGTTACCTAGCAGTGAAATAGGTACCTGGGTGTTAGTCAGCTGTCACGGGCAGCTTCCTGGGGGTGGAGGCCTGGTCGAGGACCGGGCCGCGGGGACACTAAAAAGCCCCAAAATCATCTCAAGATAACCTCAAGATAATCATATCTACAACATGCATTTCTCTCTGTCACACAAACACACATGTCGTCAGGAAGCAGCCCGTGCCAGCTGTTTATCTCCCGGGTACCTATTGATAGCTAGCTGAACAGGGCGTCAGGTGAAAGAAACTCTGTCCATACTTGCACATCAAGTTTCTATGCATATCCTTATATCCTATCCTGTCTCATTTTTCAGGATAAAATAAAAGTCAAATCCTTACCCTACCCTCGGTTTTGTTTTTATATAGATCTAATCGATTCCCTGAGAATCTTGTATGTCGTCATCATGTCTCTCTCTTCAAATAAAGTGAAGGTTATCTCCTTCAGCCTTTCCTCATAGCTCAGACCTGAAAGGTCTGCCACGAATTCTGGCAGAATCATAATTCTGTGGTTCCATAGGTGTGGGTTCCGCATTGGGTCGAACACAAAGGCGAAGTGGTGACTGTATCCTGTACGCCAGCCAGGGGGTGATCCCGGGCAGCGGGGGTTCGAATCCTCATCACGGCCCTTGTGGATTTGTTCAGAGATACTTCTCATTTCAATTTCCAGAATCAGAGAGTCTTCCTCCTTTGCATTTCATGCTACTCAATGTGATTTATTGTTTCTTCCAAAATCCCTACCCCCCCCCTTAACTCACCCATTCTTCTAACGCTCCCCCATTCTCCCTGAAATACCCAAACACCCCTCCTCCCCTGATATATGTACACCCATAACACACACACACACACACACACACACACACACACACACACACACACACACACACACACACACACACACAGTTTCAAGTGTAGATATGATAGAGCCCAATAGGCTCAGGAACCTGTACACCTGTTGATTGACAGTTGAGAGGCGGGACCAAAGAGCCAGAGCTCAACCCCCGCAAGCACAACTAGGTGAGTACAACTAGGTGAGTACACACACACACACACACACACACACACACACACACACACACACACACACACACACACACACACACACACACACACACGCACGCACACACCCACCAACACCTGTTACAAGTGCACAGATGTACCAGTATAACTCACAGGACATGATGATTACCCTCCTGTATTTGATGTGGTTTGAGATCCTAATCACTAGTTGTCACGGTATGAGCTGACGTGATACATTGTTCCCCCTCCCTCTCCCTCTCTCCCACGACACGTGATGCCACCAGCATCATGTGGGGGGTGATAGATGTGTGTGTGTGTGTGTGTGTGTGTGTGTGTGTGTGTGTGTGTGTGTGTGTGTGAGTGTGTGTGTGTGTGTGTGTGTGTGTGTGTGTGTGTGTGTGTGTGTGTGTGTGTGTGTGTGTGTGTGAGTGTGTGTGTGTGAGTGTGTGTGTGCACCTCTAGCCTGGTGAACCAGGCCGAAACCCGCAGAAACAACTCAATTATTCTGCAACAAATGGGAAGGTGTAGCTTGTATTCTCTCTCTCTCTCTCTCTCTCTCTCTCTCTCTCTCTCTCTCTCTCTCTCTCTCTCTCTCTCTCTCTCTCTCTCTCTCTCTCTCTCTCTCTCTCTCTCACCAATCCTCCTGCACCCTACCCTGCGTGTCCTGCTCGCAGTCTTCATTGATACGGTCATAACAGTAAATCAATACATAGTGATCATAATACCGACCCCTCTGCCTAATTACCAAGGATGATAAATGGACGTAATACACAAGATAAAGCACGGGGGGGAGGGGGGGGTATAAGTGAAGGTCGCCACCACCAATTATGGCAATAAATGTGCCGAATAAATAATGGAAATGAATGACTTGCTGATGTCTGTACACAGGGAGATGCTGAGGGCAGGGATGGTGGTGAAGGGTGATTTGTGGTAGGGATTGATGTGTGTGGGAAGGGTGACGAGGGTGATTGTAACATGGGATGGATGGGGGGGTGGTAGTGGAGGGGGGATAGGTGGCTAGGGGTGAGGGATTGTGATAGTGAGATGAGGGGAAAGGGGGGTAATTTTACAAGGATGATAGGATGGTTCAAGTGGATTTTGGGTTTGCTGGAGAGAGGGACTTACTGGAGCGATTGAGAGGTGATGGTAGAGAGTGAAGGGGTGATGGTAGAGAGTGATGGAGTGGTGGTAGAGAGTGATGGAGTGGTGGTAGAGAGTGATGGAGTGATGGTAGAGAGTGATGGAGTGGTGGTAGAGAGTGATGGAGTGGTGGTAGAGAGTGATGGAGTGATGGTAGAGAGTGATGGAGTGATGGTAGAGAGTGATGGAGTGGTGGTAGAGAGTGATGGAGTGGTGGTAGAGAGTGATGGAGTGATGGTAGAGAGTGATGGAGTGGTGGTAGAGAGTGATGGAGTGGTGGTAGAGAGTGATGGAATGATGGTAGAGAGTGATGGAGTGATGGTAGAGAGTGATGGAGTGATGGTAGAGAGTGATGGAGTGATGGTAGAGAGTGATGGAGTGGTGGTAGAGAGTGATGGAGTGGTGGTAGAGAGTGATGGAGTGATGGTAGAGAGTGAAGGGGTGATGGTAGAGAGTGTAGGGGTGATGGGAGAGCGTGAGAGGTGATGTAATAGCGACAGGTGTGTTGGTAGATATGAAGGGAAGTTGAAGCAGAGTGAGAGGGGGAGCTAACAAAGAAACTTTAAGTATATGGTACTCAGAAAATAATTTTCCTGCTAAATTACATCTTTGTCATCATTTACCACTATTACTTCCCCTGATATAGAAAAAAACGTATTAACTACTTTATATATACTTAAATTAAAATAATATGAATAATTTATTTATATTTATATATTTACATGCAAAGGTAAAGGATGGTAGTTGTGTAATACAGAATAACGTATTTGTGGGGGTTATCTTGAGTTGATTTCGGGGCTTTAGTGTCCCCGCGGCCCGGTCCTCGACCAAGCCTCCACCCCCAGGAAGCAGCCCGTGACAGCTGATTAACACCCAGGTACCTATTTTACTGCTAGGTAACAGGGGCATAGAATGAAAGAAACTCTGCCCATTGTTTCTCGCCGGCGCCCGGGATCGAACTGGGACCACAGGATCACAAGTCCAGTGTGCTGTCCGCTCGACCGACCGGCTCCGTCGACCGGGTGCAGGAAGGCAAATAATAATTAAACTGCTGGATGTCAGTTGACTCGAACAAGGCATGTTCCAATTACAGATAGATGTTCCAATTACAGATAGATGTTCCAATTACAGATAGATGTTCCTATTAAAGATATATGTTCCTATTAAAGATATATGTTCCTATTAAAGATAGATGTTCCTATTAAAGATATATGTTCCTATTAAAGATAGATGTTCCTATTAAAGATATATGTTCCTATTAAAGATAGATGTTCCTATTAAAGATAGATGTTCCTATTAAAGATAGATGTTCCTATTAAAGATAGATGTTCCTATTAAAGATAGATGTTCCTATTAAAGATATATGTTCCTATTAAAGATAGATGTTCCTATTAAAGATAGATGTTCCTATTAAAGATATATGTTCCTATTAAAGATAGATGTTCCTATTAAAGATAGATGTTCCTATTAAAGATATATGTTCCTATTAAAGATATATGTTCCTATTAAAGATAGATGTTCCTATTAAAGATAGATGTTCCTATTAAAGATAGATGTTCCTATTAAAGATAGATGTTCCTATTAAAGATAGATGTTCCTATTAAAGATAGATGTTCCTATTAAAGATAGATGTTCCTATTAAAGATAGATGTTCCTATTAAAGATAGATGTTCCTATTAAAGATAGATGTTCCTATTAAAGATAGATGTTCCTATTAAAGATATATGTTCCTATTAAATATAGCTATTCCTATTAAAGATATATGTTCCTATTCAAGATATATGTTCCTATTAAAGATAGATATTCCTATTAAAGATAAATGTTCCTATTAAAGATACGTATATACGCGTCCCGGCAGTCCAGTTTACACCTAGCTTGTATCAAGCAGTTTGCCTGTCTAAACTGCTTACAATTATTACTCAAGTGTCTAAACGACAGTTTCCCAAACTGGAGGACAGTTCCACTGATCTGCAAATCCCATTTCCTTCCTAACTTGTATTTCTCCGCATCTCGTCTAAATCTAAATTAGTGAAATTTACATTCATTTTTGCAACTTTTGAATGGTTTTGATTTAGCTTCACTCTGTATTCCCCCATTTTTTTATGAGGAATTTATTTGACACTGTAACCACTCATGCAATTGAGTGTACCACTAGAGTGACAATATTGGGCACCGTTACTCATTCTGTGAGTGAATATACCACCACAGTGACAGTATTGGGCACCGTTAACTCATCCTGTGAGTGAATATACCACCTCAGTGACAGTATTGGGCACCGTTAACTCATCCTGTGAGTGAATATACCACCTCAGTGACAGTATTGGGCACCGTTAACTCATCCTGTGAGTGAATATACCACCTCAGTGACAGTATTGGGCACCGTTAACTCATCCTGTGAGTGAATATACCACCTCAGTGACAGTATTGGGCACAGTTACTCATCCTGTGAGTGAATATACCACCTCAGTGACAATATTGGGCACAGTTACTCATCCTGTGAGTGAATATACCACCTCAGTGACAGTATTGGGCACCGTTAACTCATCCTGTGAGTGAATATACCACCTCAGTGACAGTATTGGGCACAGTTACTCATCCTGTGAGTGAATATACCACCTCAGTGACAGTATTGGGCACCGTTAACTCATCCTGTGAGTGAATATACCACCTCAGTGACAGTATTGGGCACCGTTACTCATCCTGTGAGTGAATATACCACCTCAGTGACAGTATTGGGCACCGTTAACTAATCCTGTGAGTGAATATACCACCTCAGTGACAGTATTGGGCACCGTTACTCATCCTGAGTGAATATACCACCTCAGTGACAGTATTGGGCACTGTTACTCATCCTGTGAGTGAATATACCACCTCAGTGACAGTATTGGGCACCGTTAACTCATCCTGTGAGTGAATATACCACCTCAGTGACAGTATTGGGCACTGTTACTCATCCTGTGAGTGAATATACCACCTCAGTGACAGTATTGGGCACTGTTAACTCATCCTGTGAATAAACAGACCGCCAAAGAAGGCCCGCTGGATTATTTCAAGCAAAGATCAGACGCTCCTGAAATGAGTTTTCATGGACCTAAACAGAAAAAAAGACTCAATGCCCAACAGACCTTTCTTAGTTTCATTTTTATTGTTCTTTTTATGATTTCCGTCGCCGCCAGTGTCGTCGCTCTTACCTCGGCCACAACTCCGCCGTCACCACCATAAAAATGACCGCAGCTTCCAGTGGACAACCACAGTCGTAAAGACGCTAACGAATTGCGTCCATAATACAGATATCTCTTAGCCACCACAATTACCGAAAAATACACCACACACGCTAACACCATACACGCCAGCCCTCATACTACACCACATACTGCTTGCCCCTCATACTACACCACATACTGCTTGCCCCTCATGCTACACCACATACTGCTTGCCCCTCATACTACACCACATACTGCTTGCCCCTCATGCTACACCACATACTGCTTGCCCCTCATGCTACACCACATACTGCTTGCCCCTCATGCTACACCACATACTGCTTGCCCCTCATACTACACCACATACATCTTGCCCCTCATACTCACATGGGTGTTGCTGTCTATTTGCTTGTTCCTGTTCAAGTCTGCATTGATCAATATCTAGGGTGTCTCAGCTATCGGCCATCTGAGGGTAATATACGATTGATTGATGAAGATTAAGCCACCCAAAAGGTGGCACGGGCATGAATAGCCCGTAAGTGGTGGCCCTTTTGAGCCATTACCAGTATCATTAGCTGATACTGGAGATCTGTGGAGGTGCGACTGCACCCTGCGTGACGGGAGATGTCACCCACAATATATTTCAAGTGATCTCTTATATATGGTGAGCCCGTAATGGACTTACCTGGCACAGGAGCGGGACTGACACGTAGGAGGAGACAAATTTGATTGACTGATGAAGATTAAGCCACCCAAGAGGTAGCACGGGCATGAATAGCCCGTAAAGAAGGAAACAGTTGTTGTTGTTGTTTTAGATTTAGTTACTCATAACGAAATGTCCATGTAGCACGGGCTATGGTGAGCCCGTAATTGTGTTCCGGTTAATCGCGATAACCTTGTTACTCTGATATTTGGGTCAAAGTTTTAAATGGAGGTGGGGTTTCCTCCTTTTTCCCTGTTTCTTTATCGCTTCCGTAGCTAAGCATAGAGGGAGATATGTCGAGTGACTCAGATGACTGTAGTGGGCATGGCACTTTGGCCAGGGACGTCATCGTTGGCATCTTCGTGTTCCAGTCTTGTTCTCACTCTCAAGAGTGGTAGAGTGATTAGAGCATAATTACTGTAGTGTGTCGCATTAACACTACTCTCTCTCTCCTCCTCTCCCCACTTCCACCCAGACACACACACACACACACACACACACACACACACACACACACACACACACACACACACACACACACACACACACACACACACACACACTTGTACACCATATTCCTCCTCCTCCTCCTCCTCCTCCTCCTCCTCCTCCTCCTCCTCCTCCTCGTCCTTCTCCTCCTCCACGTGAGGAAGTAAGAGAGCAGTAAAGGAGTCTCTCGCCAGGTGTCAACAGAACCCATAAAACAATACCAGGGTGTTTATTGCAACAGTAACTCCCCTGAAGCCCTCGCCAGGGGCGAGAGGGGGGAGGGGAGGGAAGTTTGGAGTCAGGAGGGGGGGGGGAAGATAGGGGTGATGAGGAGGGTTAGGAAGAGACGGGGAAGGGGGAAGGTGATGATGAGATGAAAAGAGAGAGAGAGAGAGAGAGAGAGAGAGAGAGAGAGAGAGAGAGAGAGAGAGAGAGAGAGAGAGAGAGAGAGAGAGAGAGAGAGAGAGAGAGAGAGACAGGCAGACAGACAGACAGACACTGACAGTGACATACAGTTTGACAGACAAGCAAACAGTCAATAAATAAGAACGAAATGTAGGTATAGGGAGTAGAGTAGACCTAAAGACAAAATGAGACAAAACATTGAGGAGGAATGGGGGTAGACAGAGGGAGGGATGGAGGGAGAGAAGGAGGGACCGAAGAAAGGATGGAGGAAGAGAGGGAGGAAGAGAAGAACGGACAGAAAAGGGATTGGAAAGAGGAAGAACAAGGAAACAAGTGATAGGACTAAGAAAAGACTACTCCAAAATAAGCCGCCCCCACCACACAGCTGGGGGCATATATATATATATATATATATATATATATATATATATATATATATATATATATATATATATATATATATATATATTATAAATTAATGCACAACTATATTCTACCCACTTCAAGACTCCGAGCCCATATAGAAGCATCAAGAGGAAGTATGGGTTAATAGGCCCTCTGCAGTTACTTCAATTCTTATGTTCTCATATCCAATTAAGACCCATAGTTTCGTGTTTTGTCTTGTGTTTGTCACAAGTTTGTTCACCTCACCCAAAACTGTTGAACCATATATGAAATACATGTGTGAAAAATTGCACAGACTTCCAGCTTTCTGACGAAAGAGAGCAAGCTTAGCTTAGCTTAGCGACACTAAAAATAATATATCTTTATCTAAGATTGAATACATTAAACTGCTAAAGAAGTTAAGCAATACAATATAATAAATTAATAATCCACATCTGAAATTAGACCCTGCACATCTGCAACTAGTTATTTTTATTATTATTATTATTTTCTACCACAGACGTGGCCACACATTTACAATGCTAACCAGTATATATACATTTTCTTCTGTCCTCCATGGACAGTGTTAGAGATTTGTCAAACACTGCAACTAGTTATTATTCAAGACGGGACTAAGCTCTTTAGCATACAGTGACTCCATTAATCTAAGATCAAAGGAACCACTGCAATTATTTCCATTTTTCAAAGTCAGATTCATGCAATGTATGATTTACAATATTGAAGTGTTCCTTTTTTTTTATTCAGAATGCGATGATTTGTTGAAGGGAAAACCCCGTTCTAAAAGATAAACCTTTGTATATCATGACATTTATTGACAAAAATGTCATGATATTTCTCCAGATATATCGAGCATTAGAGCTCGATATATCGAGCTCTAATGATATATCATTAGGTGGAATCAGTCATATATCGAGGCTATGACCTGATACCACATTAGAATCGCTACGGACCTCCACCAGATTCCTGAACTATATGTTTAACACATCTCTAACCCTGTCCATGGAGGACAGAAGAAAGTGCATATAAGCTGGTTAGCATTGTAAATGTGTGGCCACGTCCGTGGTAGAAAATAATAAAATTAAAAAAAAAAAATCCTCTGGCTTCGACCTGGCCAACATACCATAACAGGGGAAGGAATAGATGATACAAGAACGTTGAGAGACACGAAGACTGTCTTTAATCTTGAAATAGAAACCAATTGTTTTAAAATTCGTAACAATCAGTCTATACTCTTAAGATAATACTGCTAGAATATTATTTTACGTTGAATTCAGTCTCAAAAACTGATAAACCCATAATCCGGTAAATTAATATTCTTAATGCCCTTCTTAACAGGGCCAAAATTTACTTTTTAATTAGTTTATTATTATTATTAACATCTTTATTGACAAAATAAATTACAATTTTGCCTAATCTGAGGATTTCAATTAAGTCTTATTAAAGTGAGGATAATGCTGGTATTCACTGTCACGCAGGACAGTGAAAAAATTTGTATTAGAAAAAAATCTGTATAAGGTGAAAAGGGTAACCATTATTTTAAGAAAAACTGTTAAGCTTAATTTCTACATCATAAATTAACAAATTTGAACAGATAGAACAAAATCTGTTCATCAGCGTTCTTATATAATTCTTTTAAAACAAATCAGCAAAGACTGGAAATCAAGTATTGCAAAAAAAATATCCACAAAATTAATTACACATTTAGAAAGAATAAATATTAATCCACGTTTAATAATCCATGGAGGCCTGGTCGAGGACCGGGCCGCGGGGACACTAAAGCCCCGAAATCATCTCAAGATAACGTTATATTCAGCCGTGAAATTTAGTTTGGCAAATTGAATATTTAGACAATCATTATATGAAACAAAACAAACAATTCTAAAAGAGCAAAAGAAATGTCTTCCACATTTCCTCGATAAAAACACCGGATTAAACCCAAGAAAGCTGACATTGTATCTATAAGGTGTGAAGGATAGATGAAATTGTTTATGTAATAATCTAAGTTGAGGTCTGATAAAGAGCTTTTGTGCCCTCTGTAATGCTTTTTTGCGCTACCGCTCACAGGATGAGTATGGGGTGCACAATAAACTAACCGCCTCGGGATGCAAGGGCAATTGTCAAGCCAGTTTTATTGACAGTTATCAGGCAAAACGTCGGCAAGAGAGAGAGACCAAAATTTGACCTCATAGCAATGCCGACCATTTGTTATAATTACTCTTAACAAGAAAATTCAAAGAAACTGAATTGCAAAGATAAGGTATCTTGATACACAAGACTGTTAAGTCATGATGGTTGAGGCCCTCAAGGAAGGGGCAAGATAATTAAGGCCACTTCAGGAAAGGGATATAGAATATAAGCAGGCTACCCATATGTTGCCATACTTCAGTAAAAATTTATTTTACTATTTATCGAATGTTTATATTTCTTAAATATTCATTTCATTAATATTCTTCAGCTAAATGAAGATTGGGACGGTTTTTTTATGTTGTTTAATAACAAAGTGTGAAGTAACAGAAGCCTAATTTGAAGCTCGGTAGATGACTACAAGACTATTGTCTCAGCTATTTATACGACTCAATAAATGATCAGTCGTCCAGCAACACCGAGTCCCCCAACCCCCCTAACACCCCCAACAACAACTCCTGACTGATTGCATTCAATTCCTTCAAACTGACTTCAAACTGAGTAAATATATGGTGCTTGCAAGATGGTCCATGCAGCCTGTGCTTTACATTACTTCCAGGAAAATCTTCAAAGTTTCTGACCTGTTTCAGACCTGTTTCAGACCTGTTTCTGACCTGATAGATCGTAACTGCGTATACCATATAATCTCCTTAATTACGAAAAGGAGTTCAACACGATATGCTAAGGTCTGTATAACATTTATTGTTTTGTTCTGTAAGGTTCGCGCCCTCCCAACACCATAACCGAATCGATTTATTATCCTTCGCGGGGCTCCAATAACTCGTGGGTCAGGGATATTACCAAATTTTACCACCCCTCATTCTTCCCTTCCCGCCTCCCCCCACACACCCAGAGCCCCCTGATGCATCCACCCATCTTCCTCTCCCTTTCACACCCATAGTTCCCTCAAACCCCCCTGATACAACACCCCATACTTTCCCCAAATCCCTGATACAACACCCCATACTTTCCCCAAATCCCTGATACAACATCCCATACTTTCCCCAAATCCCTGATACAACATCCCATACTTTCCCCAAATCCTTGATACAACATCCCATACTTTTCCCAAATCCCTGATACAACATCCCATACTTTCCCCAAATCCCTGATACAACATCCCATACTTTCCCCAAATCCCTGATACAACACCCCATACTTTCCCCAAATCCCTGATACAACATCCCATACTTTCCCCAAATCCCTGATACAACATCCCATACTTTCCCCAAATCCCTGATACAACATCCCATATTTACCCCCAAGTCCCTGATACACCATATACTTCCTCCAAGTTCTGATACACCCTATACCTTCCTCCCCCCCCCCCACACACACACCCACCCATAAAGCAGCGGTGGCTCAGGGGGGGGAGGAGGGCTGGGATGAAAAAATGGCCTTCATATGTCCTCTTCCCCTGGCCGCAATGGCCACCTTGCCTAACCGCTGCTCCTGGTAGTCCTCTTTATGACCTCTGTCAAGAGTCGCTGGTGGAGTGACTCAGGTGTCGTGGAAGCCCTTCACTCGTTCCTCTCGTTCTTCTATTCCTCTTCCATCTCTATTTCTTCTATTCCTCCCCCTCAATTTATTCTTACGCAACTACAAAATAAAATGGGAGTTTTTGATCGCAGTTTATGATAGAGAGCAAACTATTTTTTTCATAATTTTATCAACGATTGCTCAACATGCTCCGAGCGAGTATAAGAAATATTGCCGAAACAGTGGATATCTTCTATAGAAAATGGATAGTTTTATTGGTTTGAAAATGGATAGTTGAAAACCTATAAAAGTCTCAGAGGAATTGGCAGGTAGATAATGATAAACTGTTTAGCACGGGTGGGACGCGGACAAGGGGAACACAGGTGGGACGCGGACAAGGGGAACACAGGTGGAAACTGAGTACCCAAATGAGCCACAGAGCGTATTAGAAATAACTATTCTCAGTGTCAGAGTAGTGAACAAATAGAATGCAGTGGGGAAGTGATGTTGTAGAGGCAGATAACATGCAAATGTAGATATGTTAGAGCCGAAAAAAGAGATCAAGAATCTTTACTCCATATTTTTAAAGTGGAGAGACATACCAAAGAACCGATGTTCAACTCCAGCACTATTTGATACAGACACTTACAAAAGTGGACAGACTTACACATTTTCCCATGGGTTCGAAGCCTGGGCAGGGTGATAGATGATAGAAAGTGTGGACTAAGGCGCTATATATATATAACGTTCGAGCCTGTCAACACAACCAGTTCATCTAACAGTCATAACGGGACTGAAGGAGGCGTCACGTTCAACGCAAACTACTGACGACTTGGGCACGTAGTCGACCTTCCGCTATTTATCATGGCTAATGTCCAATTACTGCCTTCTTTATCGGGGCAAATAACCACGGCAAGACACAACATTACACTCCCAGCACGTCGCATTTCATAAGCACGAAGGTTCAATTATTCGTCAACCATTACGCTCTCTCTCTCTCTCTCTCTCTCTCTCTCTCTCTCTCTCTCTCTCTCTCTCTCTCTCTCTCTCTCTCTCTCTCCTGTTTCCCTGAATCTCATCCTTTTCTGACTGTATCCTTCCCTACATTTCTAAGTCATCCCTCCAGATTTTCTCCCCTAGGTCACCTGGATCAACCGGATATGGAACAAGTTCGTGTCTTGTTTTTTCCCCAATGCGTCTATAACGTCCCGCGCTATAGTGAACTGGTATTATTACTATCCATCACTGGACGTGATGGAGGTTAAAGTACAGGAGTTTCTAACGCCACTCTCGTCCAAGGCTCCTTGTAGCCCTCCGGAACGCCTCCGCTGACACCCCCGTCTCATAAATCGACGGTAAAATGAGTGGCATTAGAGCGTGTTGTACGTGTCGGCGCTGCGTCACGTCAGACGACGTCCCGTCGCGTCAGGCGACACGACTCACTGCGTGAAACGACACGACCCACTGCGTCAGACGACACGTCAGTCCTCCACGGCAGCCGCGGTGACCCGATTCTCAGTTCTCGCGTGTTGAGACAGACAGACACCCGCCTCAGTCTGCTCCAGCTGACGTATGTCATTCTCCGTCAGGTCATGATTTTGTGGCAACAATAATAGTGTGCTGAATCCATCACCATTTTAACAGTTTTTATACAAACTGTTGTTCGAATCATATATTATTATTACAAGCAACTGACAGAATTAATCATTATTCTTTCATACAACTGACGGAATCAATCATTATTCTTACAAGCAACTGATAGAATTAATCATTATTCTTACAAGTAACTGACAGAATTAATCATTATTCTTTCAAGCAACTGACAGAATCAATCATTATCCTTTCAAGCAACTGACAGAATCAATCAATATCCTTTCAAGCAACTGTCAGGATCAATCATTATTCTTACAAGCAACTGTCAGAATCAATCAATATCCTTTCAAGCAACTGTCAGGATCAATCATCATTCTTACAAGCAACTGTCAGAATACATCATGCTTTCAAGCAGCTGCCAGAATCCGTCAGATCCCCTGATAAATACTGCGAATAATTTTGATATCCACACAATCTACCTTCACAACTGTGTAAATTGCCTTCAATTTACAACAATTGCTTAGCTAATAATGCTAATTACCCCCGCATTTACAAAAATTACTCATATAGCTGTATATTACTTTGGTAAGTCCGTAAGTGGTCTTAATTACTCTATGATTTACAGACACATTTTTGCAATAATCAGTTGGTGTATTTTCTTCTGTTATTTATGTCAGATAAAAAAAATCAACAATTGCATCAATTACTCACTAATGCTATATAATACTTTCCCACCCCACATCACCATCACCCGTTGATGAACTGGTGTATATATATGGTAGTGACAATAAGTGTATATCTATGCAGTGTATAATGCTTACACTGTATAGATGTTTCAGTTAACTACCTGGACAATCAGTTCATTGATGCCTGCAGTAATTACCAGGGCAACGTTCACTGATGTGTTTGGATTCCAGTGGTGTCAGTTTGGGCTCCAGTGGTGTGTGTTTGGGTTTCAGTGGTGTCAGTTTGGGCTCCAGTGGTAAGTTTGGACTCCAGTGGTAAGTTTGTACTCCAGTGGTGTCAGTTTGGGCTCCAGTGGTGTCAGTTTGGGCTCAAGTGGTGTCAGTTTGGGCTCCAGTGGTGTCAGTTTGGGCTCCAGTGGTGTGAGTTTGGGCTCCAGTGGTAAGTTTGGGCTCCAGTGGTGTCAGTTTGGGCTCCAGTGGTGTCAGTTTGGGCTCCAGTGGTGTGAGTTTGGGCTCCAGTGGTAAGTTTGGACTCCAGTGGTAAGTTTGTACTCCAGTGGTGTCAGTTTGGACTCCAGTGGTGTCAGTTTGGGCTCCAGTGGTGTCAGTTTGGGCTCCAGTCGTAAGTTTGTACTCCAGTGGTAAGTTTGGACTCCAGTGGTAGGTTTGGACTCCCTTGGGGTAATTACACTAAAGTATTTTATAAGCCCTTAAAAGGGCTTCTTGGCCCTTCATGAAATCTCTTTTTGTTCTTCAGTGTGTAAAAGCTGCAGCGGCATTTACATTCATCTCCGCTACCGGAATTGTCGACATCAATCTCTCGGGTTATCACTGTGTGTATTAGCATTGCAAATTACTGCCACCAATTATTATATCTCCGATACAAGACGCTGTTAATGGCATGGCAATTGAGCAACTCCACCTGCAGGTATGCAGCTGCCAGCATCACTTTCGTCTTTGCAATCAATGCAACAATTATCAATGATTACACCACTTACCTGATTAGAATCACGTGTGTCACCATCATCTCCACCGTCCAAGTAATCAACACATCAAAAAATCACTATCCCTCATCATCAGCTTAGTTGATTAGCACTATCAATTACACTTATCACCTCCACTACGCAGGTACTCAACACCATTAACATCACTATCACCTTCACCACCCTGCTCACCACCACAATCAATATTACATCATCTTTACCACCACCACACCACCACACACATTAAACCACCACACACATTAAACCACCACACACATTAAACCACCACACACCACAAATTTATTATTTATCAAATGATTAGCACCACACACTAAAAACACCATCACCACCACCATTGTCACCCCAGACATCTCTATCATGGAGGGGGCCTCGTAGCCTGGTGGATAGCGTGCAGGACTCGTAATTCTGTGGCGCGGGTTCGATTCCCGCACGAGGCAGAAACAAATGGGCAAAGTTTCTTTCACCCTGAATGCCCCTGTTACCTAGCAGTAAATAGGTACCTGGGAGTTATTCAGCTGTCACGGGCTGCTTCCTGGGGGTGGAGGCCTGGTCGAGGACCGGGCCGCGGGGACACTAAAGCCCCGAAATCATCTCAAGATAACCTCAAGATAACCCTCCACACCGACCCAAGCATCATCCCACATCTCCCCAAACCATCATCATCCCTCTCCCTCTCTCTCCCCCAGCCTCTCCCCTCTCCCCTCTCCCCTCTCCCCCTAGCCTCCCCTCTCCCCACATACCACCACCTCAAACACCTGCAACAACCAACATTATAAACACCTGCATAGTCTGGGGAGAGTAATTACCACCTGCATCCTGTTCACCCAAGTCTCCTGCAGGCTGACATTACTCTCACCTCCTCAGACAATGATAATGATTTTTCCTTCTCAGGCAGTTGGGTGACAGCACTTCCTGCAGAGGTGTGCATGTTGATGAGGTGTGCCGGCGTGTATCCTGGCGTCGTAGACGTCATCGTTGACGTATGTGACGTATCGTTGGCGACGTAAGGGTAGTAACAGTATACTACATTAATTGCAGGTATCGCCACTGAAGCCCTCCTGCGTTCGGGTATTGTTTTAAACCAGTGGTAGCTGGGGAGAAAGAAATGAATGGTGAAAGAAAGGTACGAAGACAATGGGAGGGAAGGATGTGTGGATAGAAGGATGGGGAGAAAGGGGAAGGAGAAATCGACGAAGGAGAGGATAGAGGAGAATGATGGTAAATATAAGAAAAACATACTTCACTACACGATCTACTGTAAAGCAGTACTGATATGATTGCTCCATTATCTTGCATATGTAACAGACACAGACAGATACAGAGCGACAGAGAGAGCAAAATACTAAGACAGACACAGAGACAGAGACAAAGCTCCCGAGAAAAGCAGTGAAAACAGACAGGTGGGCTCAGACAAGCTGAGACAGAACACATAAATTGAAAAGCAATTATCAGTCCACAAAGTGGCCTCGCTTCACGTTACGACACTAATCTTCACTTTATTTGACGTCGACTGGATAATAATGTTTAAAATTACACCACTTAAAACGCCTCCAGATGGCTTGCTATACGAACAAAGACATAACTAGTAAAGGTTTGGTTTTTTAGTAGTCAATAATGTAAAATTTTATTTCAAATGAAACGTAGTTTTAACAAAATGTCTGAGCACCTCTTGTGTAAATAATAATGACGATAATATTACTAATAAAATTTATAATAATAGTACTAATAATAATAATAGTGAGAATAATACTTTACCACTGTACCATCGTAAGTTGTCAAAAAATGGCATATAACCGGATTTCAACTGAAATCACAGGAACTCTGGAGTCCTTTAATGAAGCTAGTCCAAGTTTTCATGTACTCAATACGCCCCAACTTTAGATACACACACAGAATATATGGCAATGCCTTGTTCGCAGGTTCGCTCCCATCTCACAGCCCCAGTGGATTTTCCCATTGATTCCAAACCACAAAAATCAGCAGCCCAGAACTCCACCTACTAAGCTACTAGCACCCGCAACAGAGAAGGATTCCAGAGACACCTATCTGCTATCCAACTAGAACTTTACACCTTTCCAAAGGTCCCACTTGGGAATAATGAAGCCCCTTTGACAAATTTCCATCATACCTTAAAAGAATATGTGATATATAACCACAGACATGGAGAATTATCTCAATAGACCACCAGTTAGTTAGAAATATGCGGCCCAGGAGCTGAAACTCGTTCGTGTATAACTGATTACGTTATCAGGTAAGCACAACGTCATACACTGGGACTCAACACACACACACACACCAAAATAAAAAGGAGTGGCAGGGAGGTGGGTCGTGTCTCTCTCATACACCGCGTGTATACTGCTGATTAGTATAACCAGTATAACTGATATAACTGTCATTAGGCGATGATAACAGCGTCATCAGTCGCGGACACAGCCTGTTATTTGGGCTGTTATTATGCCATAAAGAGCCAGTAAAGTGGACAGAAAAATCCTTCATAATCCTCCCTGGCGAGGTCCAATGCTTTCATCACTTTCTCTTTCTTTCTCTTTTTCTGTCCTTCTGCTGAGTTTACTGTCTGTGTGTTTGTCTGTCAGTGTTAGTCTGTACCTTTTGTATCTCTCTCTCTCTCTCTCACTCTCTCTCTCTCTCTCTCTCTCTCTCTCTCTCTCTCTCTCTTGTAATTAGCTACGGTATAAATGATTTTTATTTTCATTGATATATTGTAAATGTAAATAAATTATATATTGTATAATGTAAATGTAAATTGTAAATGTAAATCTTTACGACAGTCTGGTTACTATTAAATATTTTGTATTAGTTTCTTGGAGATGTTTATGGGGTTGTGAATGAGCGGTGTATGGCGCAGTGGGCTGACTCTATATTTACTTATTTGTGCCTGCAGGACCGAGCTGCTAGCTCTTGGACCCCGCCTTTCTAACCCGTTGCAGTTAGTGTAAGTCTGTGTATGTGCATTCGTCGACACTATAAAATTTAGGGATTTTTTTTTCTTTCTACCTATTCCCCCTTTTACAGGCATACCCCCTTTTCTTTCCTTCTCCTTCCCTCCCCTCCTTCCCTCTCTTCCATTCTTCCTTCCTCATACTCACATATGAAGCTCTGCAAATGTGCATGCGTGCCTCTAGTGCCTCTCCCGTGACTGACAGATGATTGATGGCGGTATCAATTCCATGTTATTTCCGCTATGGCTCAATCCTGCACACATGCACCGACACTGATCCGCTTCCAACTGGTGCTCAATAACTTCCACTTTCTTCTAAAGCAATTACTTATAGATTTACACCTCTGCCAAACATGTTAATCATGAATCGGATATATTTTGTAAGTGACAGTTTATTTCTACTTTTACTACCACTTAAACTACTACTCTTTCTACTTCTACTACTTCTACTACTACTACTACTACTACAGTTTCTACTACTACTACTGCGTTACAAAAACTACTCTACTATTACTACTAATAATAATCATATTTATCATAAATATATAATGTTCATAATAACAATATCAACCTATGATCTTCTTGAGGTTATCTTGAGATGATTTCGGGGCTTTAGTGTCCCCGCGGCCCGGTCCTCGACCAGGCCTCCACCCCCAGGAAGCAGCCCGTGACAGCTGACTAACACCCAGGTACCTATTTTACTGCTAGGTAACAGGGGCATAGGGTGAAAGAAACTCTGCCCATTGTTTCTCGCCGGTGCCTGGGATCGCACCCAGGACCACATGATCACAAGTCCAGCGTGCTGTCCGCTCGGCCGACCGGCTCCCTATGATCATTATAATAACACAACCCTTAACAACAATAATTAACAGCATTCCAATTAATAAAGTTAATTACAATAATAAAAACCCGTATTAAAAAAAATAACATATGACAATTATCATTAAAATATCACACGGGAAATAAAATATTAAATTAAGAGTCAGCACCTAATGAGTATCTCAGGTGTAAATCCGTTCATCCTGTTAATCCACTCAATTAACACCCAATTATCATCAGATTAACCCATGAGTTTTTAACCTTTTTAGCTTGAGAGGAGAGAGAAAAAATATCATCTCCGTCCTCCTGCAGTAGAAGGAAAATATCAGCAGGAAAATAGATTATATCTTATATAGTTATATATATATATATATATATAATTATATCTTATAAATTATATCAGCAGGTAAATAATTATACCCTGTTGTTCCGGATGTCAATCATTGCATGCAACAAAAATTATAAATCATCCATAAACGTCTAAATATTTCCTTGGATGGAGGGAAAGGGGGGGGGGTCGGAGAAGATGAAAGGGGGGTGGATAGGGGTTTGGAGAGGGGAGGGGAGAGTGGAAGAGGTTAATGTGAGAGGGGGGGTAGAGAAGGAGGTTAGACATTGAAATGGGTCGAGTGAGAGAGGGTTAAAGATAGGAGAAAAGCAGGGAGAGGTGTGAGTGTGGGAGCTGGAGAAGGGAGAGGGGTGATTTGGAGGGAGTTGAGAGTTGCTATGGGAGAGAGTGAGAGGGGGAAAATGGGAAAGGTGGGACGGGAAAATGAATGGAGAAGAAGGAGAGGTTATATTACCGTTACATCAATTACTACTATACGCACCACTCCGTCACACCACCACCACAACACCCCCAACCCGTTCTCGCACTTTCGTATAGTCAATATTGACTATTAAAGTGCGAGAACGGGTAGACACCCCCACCACACCACCACCCCACGACAACACCCCACCACCAGCACAACACCCCACCACAACACACCACAACACCACCCCACCACCACCACAATACCCCACCACACCACCACCACACCACACCACCCCCACACCCCACACCACCCCACCACCACACCACCACCACCACACCACCACCACACCACACCACCACCACAACACCACCACCACAACACCACATCACCACCACACCACCACCACACCACAACACCCCACCACCACATCACCACCACACCACCACCACAACACACCACCACCACACCCCCACCACACCACCACACCACCACACCACCACCACAACACACCACAACATCACCCCCCCACCACCACACCACACCACCACCACACCCCCACCACACCACCACACCACCACCACAACACACCACAACATCACCCCCCACCACCACACCACACCACCACCACCCCACCACCACCACACCACCACCACAACACCCCCACCACACCACCACACACAACATAGCGTGCAGCACGGGGCGCACATCAAGGCGAAGACGGTGGTCGGACAGTCATTAACATGGTCACACTGACGGGACTCTCCCGTCGACGCCAAACATTATCACCATCAGTTAAAGCTCCGCCCAGGTAACCTTAATGGCTCCTAAAAACAATAATATCAGTATGTGAGGCAGAATTTGTACCGTTCCTGCAAGTCCTTAATTAGGGAACCACCTCATTAGGGAGAGTATTTTATCCCGAATGGGAACTAAACAACTCGTTAATGATGTTACCACGTAGGAAAGAATGTATTTATTGGGAGATAGAGATAATGATTATATATATATATATATATATATATATATATATATATATATATATATATATATATATATATATATATGTCGTACCTAGTAGCCAGAACTCACTTCTCAGCCTACTATTCAAGGCCCGATTTGCCTAATAAGCCAAGTTTTCCTGAATTAATATATTTACTATAATTTTTTTCTTATGAACTGATAAAGCTACCCTTTTCACTATGTATGAGGTCAATTTTTTTTTATTGGAGTTAAAATTAACGTAGATATATGACCGAACCTAACCAACCCTACCTAACCTAACCTAACCTATATATATAGGTAAGGTTAGGTTAGGTAGCCAAAAAAAGCTAGGTTAGGTTAGGTTAGGTAGGTTAGGCAGACGAAAAAACATTAATTCATGAAAACTTGGCTTATTAGGCAAATCGGGCCCTGCATAGTAGGCTGAGAAGTGCGTTCTGGCTACTAGGTACGACATATACATATATATATATATATATATATATATATATATATATATATGCACGGAATTATCAATAGCATTTATTACATGATTACGTTAATGCTGCAAATAACCGCATTGAAAGGTGAGGGTATGCTAAGTTGTTTCGACCCAGCAAGTGACCTTCTTTAGCGAATGATAAAATCAGACCAGGAATATTGACCTCCTCCTCCTCTCAGTACCTGTAAAATATATCGGTATTGAATAGAACATTCTCTGTAACTAGCTGACATTGTAATTATAAGGTGTGAAGGATAGATGAAATTGTTTATGTAATAATCTCCGTTGAGGTCTGATAAAGACCTCTTGGGCCCCTCTGTAATCCTTTTTGCGCTACGGCTCACAGGATGAGTATAGGGTGCACAATAAACTAGCCGCCACTTTTCCCTATTCCCAACCTTCCTCACACTCCATTCATACTCCCTTCCCTATTTCACACTTTTCTTCCCATCTCCGCCTCAAACTCCCCATCTCCTTATCTCAATTTCCTTTTTGTCATACCATCTTCCCTCACCTCCTTTTCCTACCTTCCTCACACTCATCCCACATCATTCTACCTCACATCCCCTTTCCCCCCCCCCTTCCCTCACCTCCCTTCCTACCTACCTACCTACCTCCCCCTTCCCATCACCTCCCTATCTCACACCCCCAAACCACAGTCGGAACTTCACAAAAGATAAACTCGACCCAAAAAAACTTAACCATAAATTAGCCTCGTTGCTTCAACTTGGTCAGGAAACGTCATTACCTGTTACAACCGAGCCTCGTCGTTGGCCCTGCATAATGGGTGATTTTATGGCCGTTTTATGACGACAAATCACTATTTAAACAAGTACCGCCAGTTACGAACCCCCTCATATAGCACTGCAAATTCGATAATTACCGTTGGTAGCCTCGTTACAGACGTCATAAACTACAGCTGTATGCAAATCAGGCCTGATGGCGGATTTATGGGCCGTGCTGATGAGAATTTACCGGCAGTTTTACTCGAAAATGATAAATATGTTAATAATTGAACTATTAGGCTAATCTTCTATAATTAACCCGGAGGAGGTCTTTCGGGGGGAATATTGCTGGAGCATGCCACTTGTGGTTTGTGGCAACAAGGAGAGACAATTGTTGTAAGGGCCTCAGGTGGGAGACACTTCAAGAGGCATCAGCAGTGAAGGGTCTCTGAAGTTAGACACTTTAAGAGACAACAGTGAAGGGTCTCTGAAGTTAGACACTTTAAGAGACAACAGTGAAGGGACTCTGAAGTTAGACACTTCAAGAGACAACAGTAAAGGGTCTCAGAAGGGAAACACTCCACCTTGACGATGTTAAGCTAATCTTTCACTCCAACACACTCATCCTCTTCCTCTTCCCATTTAACTCCCTCCACTACCAATCTCTCATCCTCTGCTTCTTTTTTTTACCCTTCACACTCTCTCCCTCTCCACTTTCCTTCCTCTCTCTCTCTCTCTCTCTCTCTCTCTCTTCCCTCCTCTCCCTCTCAATCTCTCTACCTTCTCCCACATCCCCGTCATTAATCAACAAAGAGAGTCCCCCACAAAAAAGAGCCCCTCGAATGATTGATGCGATTCTGACCACGAAAAAGCGAACAGTGAGACACTGGTCCTTTAGCATAATTCAGTCCCCACCGTACAGGAATGATGGACAGTCGGAAGGTTCACGACACACCTATAAATTCTCGATTCCTGGAGTCCAATAGTTTGGAGTTCTGGAAATTTGAGCCGAGGACATCTGTAATGCTTAAAGTATTATTTATATATATATATATGGCTAGTGACAGCCATGTCAAGCATGGCTGTCACTCAACTACCACATACATCAAGTCTGCAGCGACAATGAGCCGTGTGTGAGACAGCAGTAAAGTGGTGGTTCAGACTCACGCTATATGATCATCACTCTTATGTTCTCGTGGCAACGCTGGGCTCTGGCGAGTCACCCTGGCTCTCTCCCAGTCACTCTTGCTTCACCCTGGCCCCTCTCCCAGTCACTCCTGCTTCACCCTGGCCCCTCTCCCAGTCACTCCTGCTTAACCCTGGCCCCTCTCCCAGTCACTCCTTGTCTGAATCACCCTGCCACCCTCCTAGACTCCCCTGCTTTTTCTGATTCATCCTGCTACTACATCCGGCTGTTAGGCGTCTAACAGCCTGGTTGATCAGTCCAGCAACCAGGAGGCCTGGTCGACGACCGGGCCGCGGGGACACTAAGCCCCGGAAGCACCTCAAGGTAACCTCAAGGTACTGTCTACTTAATGATTCAGCTCTATTTCTGTTACATGGTGTTCGTCTCTTGGGCCTTTCACCGTAGATTGGCAATATTCCTTAAAAGTGTGATATTCAGCTGCCTCAACTTGCTGGGAAAGCGTGACTCCTTCTACCTCAGATAGCGACTCTTTTTTTTTATTTGTGAGATCATCAATTGGTGATCAACGCAAACAGTCGCCTCAGCAACTTCCAGCAAACTGTTGTGGGTGGTGGTTCTGTACACAGACTGGCTCTAGTTCTTACTGCTACTCTGAACATATTATATGAAATATATTCTAGTTATAACACAAATGAACCCATTGAACCTTTTAGATTGACTTACATGCTGTTATATATCACCTATGTATGCTGTTTTGTCTGGTACATAAGCAATAAGTTTTTCAATAAGATCGTCGAGGATGACGATAGTAGTAGAGGACCATCAAGACCGTTGACCCTGCTAGGTCAACGGTCGTTTACATTAGATGGCAACCCCCCCCCCTATGGGAGCCGGTCGGCCGAGCGGACAGCACACTGGACTTATGATCCTGTGGTCCTGGGTTCGATCCCAGGCGCCGGTGAGAAACAATGGGCAGAGTTTCTTTCACCCTATGCCCCTGTTACCTAGCAGTAAAATAGGTACCTGGGTGTTAGTCAGCTGTCACGGGCTGCTTCCTGGGGGTGGAGGCCTGGTCGAGGACCGGGCCGCGGGGACACTAAAGCCCCGAAATCATCTCAAGATAACCTCAAGATAACCATCCTTTTAGTGTGTTCATCTACTGCTGTTCAACATTGTCATCACCGACCATAACTACCAGCAAGCTGGCCTTCAGGGCGGTTCTGTGGTCTCACTATAGTAAGGATCAGGGGATTCCTGTAGTCGTGTAACTAGGGTATATTGTATTATATAAAATAATACGCCTATTTGGATATTTAACAACAACATTCTTTAACTCAAGATGTGACACTCCCAGTCTTCTATCTCATCATTTGTCTATAAATCATCCTGAATCATCTCAATCATCCCTAATGTCTCTCTCTTCCATTTCCCTATTTCTATCCATTCATCCCCAATTTTTTAAATTGTTTTATATCCCTTTTTTCCCAAATCATTGAGTGCTTCCCACGAATTGTTTATATATTTCATATATCCCTCTTTCCTCCCTCTTTCCCAGTACTCAGTCCTTAAATAACCCATCACAATGTATGTCGGAAGTAGCTTGTAATATTAAATGGAATGTAATTTTTGCCAATGATAATAATTCTTGTATAAAATTTGTGTGGATCCCATCCCATGTTGGAGTTGAAAAACATGACTTTGTAGATCAATTGGCCAATGAGGCTTGCAGGAAAGAAAACATTGATTATGACTTTGGACTATCTAATGCAGTTATTAGAAACATACAAATTAAAGAAATTAATTCAGATTTAGAAGAACTAAGAAATGCACAGAGACCTGAAAGCTGCAGTATTAAAAGTTATGACAAGTTCTGTAATAATAGGTATTTGTATGGTCAGCACAGTAATCGGACCAGGCAATGTGATGTAGTCATTGCGCGAATTCGCCTTGGCTATAGACACATCTGGCAGGTTAGTGAGGCTGAGCCACTACCAGAATATTCAGATTGTAAACTCTGTGATAAACCTTTAATGCATTCACTAGAACACTATATTGATGAATGTGAAACCGTAAAGGACTTTAGACCTCCTGGCCTATTGTACCACCAACTGTGAAACTATTTTATTGACTCAGGTGTTCTGGACGACATCCTAACAATTTACCCAAAATTTGCTTGTCCATTTTAAAGAATGAAGAACAATTTCTATTTATACTCTAAGCTGCATCACTTATGAACCCATCCCTGCCCTTGTGTGGCAGTGCACAATAGAAAGTTGTTTTCACATATCCACACATTAAAACATTGATAGTAACCGTGATATATATGTGCTTCAGCCTACAGTTTAGACCTATTGTCTTATGTATGACCCTCTGTCCTGCGTGACAGTGAATACTAGCATTAACCTCAATTTAATAAGACTATCAAAATCCTCAGATTAGGCAAAATTGTAATTAATTTTGTCAATAAAGATGTTAATAATAATAAGTACTCTTCCACCCCTCCAATGCCAACAGAGGAGGTGGCTATCCTGGTCTTACAATGGCCTGCAGTAACTAACATGATGTTTCAACTCCTGCGCTGTGGTTAAAACGAGGAATTCGAAACAGGAACCTCCTTCCCCCTACTAAATGTCCTCAAAATGTACTGGAATATAATAAAAGGGGTTTAGAAGACATGGTATTAATCATGTCAGACGAACTTACTTAGTTGACCAATCCACACACTAGAAAATGAAGGGACGACGACGTTTCGGTCTGTCCTGGGCCATTCTCAACTCTTGAGAATGGTCCAGGACGGACCGTAACGTCGTCGTCCCTTTACTTTCTAGTGTGTGGATTGGTCGACATACTACAGCCACGTTATTGTGATTCCTCTATAACTTACTATCCAGAACACAATAAATCAGCTGGTGGAGAAGTTATTGTCACCTGGAGAACGTTCAGAGAACTTTCATGCCACCCAATTTCCCTCCCATAATTTATGCATTTTCCATATTCCTTACATCCCATTTCTATCGTTTTTCATCTGTATTAAATCAAACCCCCTATACCATAGCCTTGGTCACATCTATCCATTTCCCCTGTCCTTCCTGTTAGCTCTTTCCTTTCCATATCCTCTTTCTATACCATCTATCCTCTCTCCACTCCTTATCTTTTCTTATCTGTCCTTCTTTCTCTCCATTACTCTCCTATTTCCTCATACCTCTTAACTCTTCTCCCCCTCTACCGCTTTCATTCACTACCAGTGAATGTAATTAATCATTCACCTCAACACCAACTCACCCAATGTTTCATAATGGTTCACCTCGACCCCTTCTCCCCCCACTGTAACCCCAACATTTGCTCCCCCCCACCTGAATGTTTATCCCCCCCCCTATCCCCTCCCCACTAAACATACAACCCTATGCCCGACGGAACCCTAATATGATTAAAAACCCAAGAACACCCCCAACCGGACCCCCCCCCCCCCTGCCCACACGAGAAGTAAACACACACGGGTTCCCCCCTACCCCAGTTGGGAGGGGGATCGAACTTGCTGTCATCCACTGAAGCACAAGAGGAGTTATAAATTACAGGAAATGACAGACAAATCCACACTACACGGTGATTGATATGCAAGAACGGTCAGTCTGGCGTCAAGTGAGGAGGGGGGGTGTTGAGGTGGTATTGGGGGTATGGAGGGGGTGGAATTGGAGGTGTTGGGGTGGAATGGTGGGGAAGGGGGGTGGAATTAGGGGGTGTATAGCGGAATTAGGAATGTAGGTGGGTGGAATATGTATATAATATTGTATCCTGTATGTTTGTATGTCCGAGGATAGAGGGCCAGATGCTTTGGGGGGAGGCAGCCTTATTAGACTTTGCAGAGTGACTGGTATGGGCTAGGGGACTGTCATTGGAGAGTTGGGATCAGCCCCATTGACCTCTTCCATGACATGGTCGGCTTCCATGGCATCCCCATGAAATCGATAGAGATGAAACATTAGGTACATCAGGTACATGCGGGTTCGAATCCTTCTCACGGCTCCTACTGATTTTACCATTAATACATCATGGTAATGTTTCTCAGTGATCTATCACGTTATTGTATTTTCTCTGTGTATTAATTTATGGATTATCATTAATTAATATGAATTAATATTTATTTATATTAATTAATACTGTCCATTACTATTAATGGTATTATTATTAGTATTGTGGTAGATATTGTTGTGGTTGGTTGTTGTATTATAAATTGTAATATAATCAATGATTTCATCGTTATCCTGTAGTGTTATCATGCGTGTTATCTGTAATGGAGTTATAATTTATCCATTAGACTTTTAATACACTTCTCATTTTCTTAACTGTCTTCATGGTTGCTATAACTTATTATTTTAATAACAATAAGTCAGCTCCTGTCTCTTATGACGTGTGAGTTATTTGTGTCTTTGTCTGGGGAGAGTCTGAGGAGAGTCTGGGGGGAGTCTGGGGGAGAATCTGGGGGGAGTCTGGGGGAGAATCTGGGGAGAATCTGGGGAGAGCTTGGGATCCCATGATGAGAACCAGCATTAACAATGCATGAGCCATAATTATATACATATCTTGATAACAATTGTCGAGGCTGCCTTAACAAGCCCCTGTGAGTTATTGCTGCTATGGCTCTATAATGATGGAATTCTCAGATAAGAGCAATTAGACTAGGATGGTGAGCAGGGAAAATTATTTATACATTCTAAGTTAACGACTTTTTTCTCTCCTCTACGGCGTTTTATCTCTATCAGTCGTATCTCGTATGTGTCGGTCTGTATACACGCTATTTCCTCTTCCGGCAATTCTATGCATAAAGTATGTAATGGGGGACATAAATTGGTTGTTTATCAGATATTTCTTATTGCTGTGGTGGTGGTGGTGGTAATGGGGTGGGGGGGGGGGGGTTGACCTGATAGTGACTACTTGACAGTGAATACCTGACAGTGATTACTTGACAGTGACTACCTACCTGACAGTGAATACGGAAAATTGAGGCATAGTTCTTTATGCCCCCCCAGCAATGGGATTCTTGGACGTGTTCTGTTTTATTTTACACTTCCCAACTTTTTTTTTGTTAGTATCTCTGTGGGTCATTTGGGTACTAAGTGCCCACAGGTTTCTTCCTTTTAGTCGTTTTTATAACTTTTGTGTTAGGAAACATTGAAAAAAATGGGTCTATTCCCTCTGGATGATCGTTTACGTGTACTCAGTTAGTTGTGCTTTTGGGGGTTGAGCTCTGGCTCTTTGGTCCCGCCTCTTAACTGTCAATCAACTGGTGTACAGATTCCTGAGCCTACTAGACTCTATGAAATCTACATTTGAAAGTTTGTGGTGAGTGTGTGTGTATGTGTGTGTGTGTGTGTGTGTGTGTGTGTGTGTGTGTGTGTGTGTGTGTGTGTGTGTGTGTGTGTGTGTGTGTGTGTGTGTGTGCGTTTGCAAGAAGTATCTTCCAGCAGTTGCCCCGTCATTCATCATGGTAATTACTGTGGATTATGTTAATTGCCACTTCCTTGACGCCATCTTGTTCGTCTGTCTTGCCTATTTCCTCTTGTTTATCTCGTTTCTCTTCTTTTAAATCTTTTTTCTTTCTTCCTCTGCCCTTTATTATTATTATTCATTTTCTACTTTTTATTATTACTGTCTACGCTTTATTATTGTTCTTAGAGTTAATTTATTTTAATTATTGTTTAAGGTTATTATGCTTCCCCGTCTCTTTTTTTCTCTCTCTCTCTCTCTCTCTCTCTCTCTCTCTCTCTCTCTCTCTCTCTCTCTCTCTCTCTCTCTCTCTCTCTCTCTCTCTCTCTCTCTCTCTATGTCTCTCCCCCACCCCCCCCCCCTCTCTCTCTCTCTCTCTCTCTCTCCCTCACACACACAAGGGACACTGGCAGCATCACTGCTCATACATGGTCCTGACGTAAGATCAGTGTACCCTCACCTTCACTACACTTCTCAGGAACACCTGTGTATCGTCGGGGTGTACTTCTCCTCCTCCTCCTCTTTCTTGGTTTTGTTAATGATTTTCCTAAATTAAAAACAGTTGGAACGCCTTACAAGGTGTCAGTTGGCTTAAAAAAAAGAGGTGATGACCGTACCAAACGTCAGAAAATTAAGAAATGACGACGTTTCGATGCGTCCTGGACCATCAGCAAGTTGTGTGATGGTTTGAATGATATTTCCATTGTTTATGTTCTCATTTGCCTACTTCATATCTATATTGTCTCTGTTACCTAGCAGTAAAATAGGTACCTAGGTGTTAGTCAGCTGTCACGGGCTGCTTCCTGGGGGTGGAGGCCTGGTCGAAGACCGGGCCGCGGGGACACTAATAAGCCCCGAAATCATCTCAAGATAACCTCAAAAATATCATCATGCAGTTCTCCCCCAGCACATCTCTCTCCCCAGACCCTCATCACGTCTGTTATCACCCCCCCCCTTAGTCTCTATTTATTCTCCCCAACCACATCACTTTTTCCCCCAGTCAAATCGCATTTCTTCCCCCCATCCCCTTCTGTTCGATCCCCCACTACCCCCTTTAGTTCTGCTGGCTGTGATGATGATTTGTGTTGGTAAAGCCTTACCATCAAGACTTGTAAATAGGGTTAAATAGGTTAGTGAGCGGAGATAAATGTAGATAATATCATCGTACGCGTCGGAAGGTGTGATGGGGACTCCTTGTGGGAAGGAAGAGTGGAACAGATTGGGATGGGTGTTTTAGTGTGTGTGTGTGTGTGTGTGTGTGTGTGTGTGTGTGTGTCCTTCCCTGACCAGTTCTATTTCTAATTGTCTTCCTCCCCCTACCCCCCACCTCTCTCTCTCTCTCTCTCTCTCTCTCTCCCTCCCTCCCTCCCTCCCTCCCTCTCTCTCTCGCATCACTAGAAGAGAAAAGAAACATGAGAGAAATGATCGTACGGAAAATCCTCCAGTTTTGATACAGGTTTCAGACACCCGCCTCTCCTGTTTACAGGTGAGGATTGAGTCCACAACAAAAATGACCAATTGGGAAGGTTACTGGTCGTAACAACACGCTTTGGTCGACCCTAACGAGGCAGCAGTAAACAGCCTCTAATGACCCAACAACTTGGATGGGGGCAGAGCGTAAACGTCGGAAACCTCGCTTTTTATTGGCTATTGTAGGTCATCATCAACGGCTTAATTACAAGGTCGGACACGGCTAGAAAATGCAATTAAGATTTTTTTTAATAATTAGACCTCTCTCGTAATTGCTCATTTATTTTTTTAGGAGATACGTGTTTTCTCGTCATTACTCTGCAAGTCCAGCCTTTCAACTGGCCCCATTAACGTCCCCATTATGTATAAAAATAGGCCTGGTGGATAACGAAGGGGCATGGGTGACACAGTGGTCTACGTCCTCGACGCACAACCGAGGGACCCCGGATTCATCTAGTAGTGAGATACGAAAGGGAGCTAAGCAACTGTTGTTGGTTGCCACTTAGTAAAGATTAGTGGTTGGTCTAAGGGAAGAGGAAGGGAAGGAAAAGGGAGGTGCCTCGATAACTCCTCAGTAAAGGCTTCCTGTTCCAGATAATGGGAATTACGTATGTAAAGGTTTGGACTTTGGTGAAGCAAATAACAATTGGAAATGTGATTAAATAGCACTGAAAAGGGACATAAGAATGCAACTTTAACCATTGGGGATCGAACGCCGATGTTGAAAGATAGAAGAACGTCGCTGTTCAGACACGTTCAAGTAGGTCTTGGGTTATGACAGGAATTATTATTATTTTTATTATTATTATTATTATTATTATTATTATTTTGAATATTAACTTAAGAACCAGACTTGGAATCTAGTAATTATTAAGCACAATTCGAATGTATAACAGGCAATTAGATTATGATTTCACTGGATAATGACTAAAAATTGATATCTGAACAGCTGACAATGTTTGGAGTGGATAAATGGATCATGATGAGCAAATAAACTGTGGAGATAAATATTTCAGGATAATGTTTGGCCTTTGGATGTGGATAATGTACCTAATGACCAGGGGCCAGATTCACGAAGCAGTTACGAAAGTACTTACGAACATGTACATCTTTCCTCAATCTTTGACGGCTTTGGTTACATTTATTAAACAGTTTACAAGCATGAAAACTTGCCAATCAACTGTTGTTATTGTTATAAACAGCCTCCTGGTGCTTCAGAGCTCATTAACTGTTCAATAAATGTAAACAAAGCAGCCAAAGATTGAGAAATGATATACAGGTTCGTAAGTGTTTGCGTAACTTCTTCGTGAATCTAGCCCCATAGCGCGAGGATAAACCGTAATATGAACTGTTTCATCCTTGTCATTTGTCTCTATCTTTAGCGAGGGAGATCGCTAAAGTAAATCGCTCTATCTTTGTCTTTATCTGTATCTATCTGAACTATGCTTTAGGTGTTGTATGACTTCTATGACCGCATAGTAGCCTGATTATGACCGTATGGTTGTCACAGGAGTGGGGGGGGGGGGAGGGGTTTTTGGCTGTGCGAAAGTCATGGAAGTGACATAGGTGGATGTAGTGGTGGTGGAGTGGTGATGATGGTGGTAGAGGCTATGGTGGTGGTGGATGTAGTGGCTATGGTAGTGATGGTAGTGATGGTAGTGGTGGTAGTGGTGGTGGTGGTGGTAGTGGTGGTGGGTCGTGCATGGGAGAATCGCGTGTCCGTCTGTATGTCTGGCCGGGTGATGGATTGACCTATTACCAGTGACAATTGTTCCTGACAGCTCCGCTGCCCTACATTATCGTCGTGCCTTCTGCCACATTGGTATTTGGACAGTTGTAATTATATTAGCATGAGGGGCTGGGAGTGAGGAGTCCTGGGAGGGAAGAGAGTGCAGGGGGAGAGTGAAGGGAGAGAGAGTGCAGAGAGAGCGTGTGTGAGTGAGGGATATAGGGAATGTACGGAAGCAGTGGTTACAAATCTTCAAATTCAGCAAAAAAATAATTTCACTCATGCAGCTAAAACTGAACGCAGAGAGAGTATGAAAATCGACACAATTCGAGGCACAACGGAACGACCCAGCGGAACGACCCTCCCACCACAGAGGATCAGACTCTCCTTAAACAACAGAACGAGCCAAAAATACAACTATACAACTATACATTAGCGACAAGATACACTAGAAGCAACGGTAAATTGTTCGAAATTGCAAAACATAAAATATTTTACACGTTCAGGGAACTTGAAGTTAAAAGACTTTGAAATATACATAAGCCAAATTAGATGCTTAGACTATATGTATCATCCCCCTCCCCCCCTTCCCCAAAACACACACTACCTCTCTCTAAAATCTTTAAAAAAATGAAATATTCCATTTCACGACTCCAGTTTTCGTCATATATTCGGGTAAATGCGAGCATAAACACCCCACCTGAACCTCCGCACGAACACAAATCCCATTTATCAAGAATAATTTTTTTTAAGGAGAAATATTTGCTCAAGCCTGATTATAGACCAACGAGAAGATAGAATATTCTGAGTGCATTATAAATTCCTTTTGTCAACATTCTCCTGTCCTGTGTCTTTTATATATATATATATATTTTATTTAATGACAAATTTTCGATTTAGTTTATGACCCTTAAATTAAGGTCCATTCTCACGCTCAGGATGGAAGACGTTCATCACACGCTTGCTGACCTACTTCAGTGGAGATCGACAGCACAAACCATTCCATATTTAACGTTAAAATCATCGTAGTAACGCTAAGCCGTGTACCATCAGTAGTGATAAACATTAGCCAGCCCGTGATAGACGAACTGTTCCCTCACACAGAGTTATTATTCGTAATTGGCAAGCAATGGAGATTTAGTAAGCTCAATGAATGGGTGAGAAATTCATGGGGCTCACTAAATCTATCGCCCGTGGTGTAGAAAGTGGGCTGGCAGGCGAGGTCTTGAATACAGTGTCATCGTGGCTAGAACTGGTTGACTGGAAGTGGATAAGGTGATGAGGACGAGGGGTAAAAGGAGATAGGGGATTGGTGAGGGGGAAATGAATGAGGAAGGGAGTAAGAGGGCGAAGAGAATGAGATAGAAATGGAGCTAAATGAGTTAGTGAGGCAGGGGGAGGGAAGGAGGGCTAAATATAGTGTACTCTGAAAGTGGATAAATAGTTTACTTGTGATTTTTTTTTTAATATTTTTGTCGGGCCGTTTTCACGTTTCTTGTTCCTTTAGACTGGAAATCGGTACGACCATGTACCACTAGGACGACCATGTACCACCAGGAGGACCATGTACCACCACCACGACCATGTACCACCACCACGACCATGTCTTCCTCCTACAACCAATTACACTTCAATATTTTAACCAATCTTTAAACTAACATACTTATACATGACATTTACGTATTAACCCATAATAACCAACCAGTAAATTTATCAAATATCCTAACCACTCAAATCAATCATCAGGAATATTTTACAGTCAAAACGGAGGATCTAATCTATTTATCCAGTGGATTAAATATGTCTCATGAAACTTCATCAGCGCCGTGATCCGCTCTCCACCTTCTGTTCAGTTAAAATGGCTATTATTCAAGACTTAGGAGTGTAATGATGCACGCAACATTATCTTGCGATGCACGCAACATTATCTTGAACCTGTGCAACAGTCCCCCCAGATGTTCTGACAACCACACGCAGCGTGTGATTACCTACTAAACTTTTTGGCGTCCCTGAATCGTGTTTATTAAAAAAAGAATTTGCGGATTACTAATATTACTTTCTTTTCATCATACATTAGGAAACATTTAATCACGACGCAATTATCAAGGTTCATTTTCGGCGGCTGGCGTGAAAATATTTTAATTTTTAATTTTAACCAGATTAGTTACATCAATGAGGGTTTTATATACTAATTTGCAAGGATTTAAATGTATCGTTCCTAATTCGTGGCCCCATGAGAAAGTCTTATATTACGGGTTGTTTAAATGGTTTCATATATATGTCTTAGTTGCCTCTGCAAAGGCTTTGCAAAATGTTATGCTGTTTGGCACAGGATTTGCGACGTGCCTGAATTCGTGGCCACGAGAAAGCCTTATATTACATGTTGTTTAGATTGTTTTCAGATATTGAGAGATTTCGTGCGATTGTGTGATCCTTTAATGTATACATGAGAGCGGAGTACAGCATGTGAGAGGCTTTTACAATCGCCTCATTCGTCTTGGCTGTTGTGAATAATTTCTTTTATTTTAAGAATATTTGCGAAAAGCTGTGACGTCCTGCCTAACCTTACAAAAACTCTGCCTCTCTCTGTCTCTCTTTCTCTGTCTCTCTCTCTCTCTCTCTCTCTCTCTCTCTCTCTCTCTCTCTCTCCCTCTCTCTCTCTCTCATGAATAATCTGAGCAATAATTTAAAAACAAATACACACACACACACATATTATATATATATATATATATATATATATATATATATATATATATTATATATATATATATACATATATATATATATATACATATATATATATATATATATATATATATATATATATATATATATATACATATATATATATATATACATATATATATATATATATATATATATATATATATATATATATATATATATATATATATATAAATATACATATATATATATATATATATATGTATATATATATATATATATATATGTATATACATATATATATATATATATATATATATATATATATGTCGTACCTAGTAGCCAGAACGAACTTCTCAGCCTACTATGCAAGGCCCGATTTGCCTAATAAGCCAAGTTTTCCTGAATTAATATAATTTCTCTAATTTTTTTCTTATGAAATGATAAAGCTACCCATTTCATTAAGTATGAGGTCAATTTTTTTTTATTGGAGTTAAAATTAACGTAGATATATGACCGAACCTAACCAACCCTACCTAACCTAACCTAACCTATCTTTATAGGTTAGGTTAGGTTAGGTAGCCAAAAAAGTTAGGTTAGGTTAGGTTAGGTAGGTTAGGTAGTCGAAAAACAATTAATTCATGAAAACTTGGCTTATTAGGCAAATCGGGCCTTGCATAGTAGGCTGAGAAGTTCGTTCTGGCTACTAGGTACGACATATATATATATATATATATATATATATATATATATATATATATATATATATATATATATATATATATATATATGTATATACATATATATATATATATATATATATATATATATATATATATATATATATATATATATATATATATATATATATATATATATCACCTACAAATTACACGATTTAAATCCTAAATTGATGTGATGTATAATTTTCCATGACTAATGGAAGCTCTGAGGTTAAGTTCATATAAACAGTGTCAATTAACCTCAGATATATGAACTTTCTTGCCCAGGTGTGCTGTGTCGACACGAAACCCATTCATCATTTTGTACACGCATTTGACAATTCCAATAACATGCTTTTATTTTGAGTGTTTATGTTGTCTCTGTATATGTTGCAAAATATTTGGTATTTTGAATATGTATTGATGTTGTTATAGATTCAGCTACTCGGAACAAGTTCCAAGTAGCACGGGCTATGGTGAGCCCGTAAGAATATGTGGGTGTGGGCTAACCTGCATGTGTTTTATAAGGTGTGCTTCAGCTCCTGGAGCCCACCTCCATGTCGATAGTATTCTTGTGTGTGTGTTGGCTTCTGAACCTCTTCTAATCATACATATCCTTTAAGCCTTGTACATATTCTTACGATTCTTTTTAGTTGTTATACATTCTTAAACGTGAACGCCAAGTTGGAACGTAGGAGTACTGAACGCATTCTGTTCCACGCGTTTACTACTCTCTCACTCACTAAAGAAGGGCCTCCTGGAGTCTACCTCATAACATCCTCATGGCTTACACAAGGGACTGTTTTCGCATCCTCGTCTCATACTCCTCATCATGCTAAACATCTCGTTCTGAAACTCCAAACATCCTGGAGATGTTTGCGTGTACTCACCTTATTGTACCTGGTGGGGGGGGGGGGATTGAGATTCAGTTCTATGGTCTCGTCTCTCAACTGTCAATCAAGTGGTGTACAGATTCCTGAGCCTACTGGGCTCTATCATATCTACATTTGAAACTGTGTATGGAGTCAGCCTCCACCATATCACTGCCTAAGCATTCCATTTGTTAACTACTCTGACACTGACAAAAATATGTCTAATGTCTCTGTGGCTTATTTGGGTACTCAGTCCCCGCCTGTGTCCCCTTGTGCGTGTAACACCCGTGTTAAATGATTTGTTTTTTTACCTCTCCTATCATTTCCCCATGGGAATTTTGCATGTGGTAATCATGTCTCCCTTAACTCTTCCTGTATTTCAGAGGGAAAGAGAAAGAGAGGGAGATTTCTGCCGAATATATGGTAGAGAAAAATAGATCTGGAGTCAGTACATTAGACAGCCGACGATTAGAAAGGCTGGGGTCCAAGAGCTAACAGCTCGATCCTGCAAGCACAAATAGTAAATACACACTAACAAATGCACAACACATGTAAATGCAGGCACTCAAAAAGACATTAAATATTCATTGATACTGTAATTACTTGGATGGTGATTACACAGAAACTAAGTCGTACCGAGCAGCCTCTGCATTGTTAATGGAGTCCTTGGTGATATATTTTTCACACACGCACACACACACACACACACACACACACACACACACACACACACACACACACACACACACACACACACACACACACACTAACTAACGAGGATGTAGGTTAGTAACGGAAGGCTTATACCTGGGTCAACAATGCCCAAAATGAAACGTTTCTTGGAGCGTGAAACGTTTCACGCTCCAAGAGAAACGTTTGTGGAGCGTGTTTGTAAACGTGTATAAGTATTTATCTCCTTTGTTTCGTCAGCTTACTGCTATATTGATTGAAAAATAAAAAATGATTTCGCTTCGTAGAACTGAAACCTAATGTCTGTTATTTTAAAGCTGGTGTCCAACCACTTAGAGTGGTCCGTACAGTGATGTCCTCGTGCAGGTCGGTGTTCAATCCCAGATGATTCAAGTTAGTTAGTATATATGTTATAGCTTTAATGGTCCCCAAGTATCCTTTTTATCAACAATACTTTGTGATCCATAGAAATGAAACTACAAGTATATTAGCCAATAAGTAAACACGTAATACAACTGCTGACCTCAGCATTCTATCTAGTACTGGTCAAAGTACTAGATTTTACCTGGACAAAGAACGGTAAAATAATTAAAAAATAAATATTTGTGTGGGAACATAGACCAAAGCCTTCCCTAACAGCTTGCTAGTACAGACAATGTTACCTGGAGACAAGCTCCCCACGTTTAGTACCAATACCACCATGGCTGAAGAACGTCTATAACTTTGAGTCTTGGTATGATTGTGAGATTGGGATCAAAATTCTGGAAAAGACTTGAGAATGGTCCAGGACGGACCGAAACGTCGTCGTCGTCCCTTCACCTTCTAATGTGTGGTCTGGTCAACTCTGGAAAAGGTAATGCCGTGCAAATATTGTGGACGCCCAGTTGAACGTTCTCTCGATCCCATGAGTTCGTTGCTAATGGTCTCATTGGCAACGACTTCCAGCAGCGTTGATGATTGTTGTTTGTGTAGGAAGGTTGGTGTTTGATTGATGTCAGGATAATGTACTTGCATTGTACTTGCTCTCTCTCTCTCTCTCTCTCTCTCTCTCTCTCTCTCTCTCTCTCTCTCTCTCTCTCTCTCTCTCTCTCTCATCCTCGCAACCTGGTAAGAAAATGAGATACGAGGAGTTAACAAGAAAAAAGCAAGTCCAGTTTTCGTAGCTCTAGGGGCCATAATTCCGGGAAAGAGAGGCATTGCCTAATTGCTTCCATCTGTCACAATTAACTTCAATTCCACAGTCATTTCCCAGCCCAGTTCTCCTGCCACTCTAGTCCCACCCTACACCATTATCTCACTCCCAACCTCAGCATGTCCATCTCTACCCGATCATATCCCTCCCTATCCCAAAGTCTTCCTCCCTGTCCATCCTACCTATCCACCAGTGGCTACAGATAACGAGAAAGATTGAAAAAGGAAAATTCAAAGAAAGAAGTTAGTTTTAAAATTAAGTACACAAACACAGAGGGAATTACAGACAAAGCCAATGAACTTCAGGAATGGATAACCTGGACCAAAGCATGCTAGAGGAAAAGAGGAATAGGAAGAGTATGATAATTACCTTAAAATCTAAGGGACAGTGATAAAACAGATAAAGGGGCAATGTTCAAAGCAAGGAAAATCAGAATGAAGACCAATAAAAAAAGTAAATTAATGGAATGAGTTTGTAACAAAGAACGATTAAAACTAACTCATATAATTAAATATTTATACATGACAAGAAAACGAGGGGAATGAATCATTGCATTAAACTGCAAAAATAAGAAAAAGCAGAGCTAGAAGTTGACACTCGACCCTTCAAGCAATTCTTGAAGAATATATGTATGTAAGCACACAAGCACCCCAACCTCGTACCCAGCTTCCCACTCTGCTATCCTACCAGTAGTGCACTTACCACATCTCTGTGATGTATGGACTACAAGTATGACCTGTAATAGTTTATAGCACACTCTTAATGCCCATTTCTCACCGAAGGACCATTTAGAACCAAGGAAGAAGAGGGACTGGTGGGATATGGAGAGTGAGAGAGAGGGAGAGTGAGAGGGAGATGGAGAGGGAGAGGGAGAGGGAGAGGGATGGGGGAAGGGGGCTGAGGAACCTGTACATTTGAACAAGCTCTCTCATTTTTTAGCTGTCAGGTCGGCTCTGGTCTGTAATTTATATGAGATGTATAGAGGAGTTTAAGCAGTTCGTGGGTTTGCTGTCACAGTGAGTGTGGTGATATACAGCTTACACGGCGATGAGTTGGGCTCCATACGTTGGGCTGTCATGCGTGTCTTCACTAATTTATGGTCTTGTCGGGTCTTGATCACCCTAGTGCTCTATTTTAGCCGGCACCTGTTGCTTGGGTAATTTACTTTTTTTCGGATTAGTATGCCTGGTTCGAGGAAATTCTAAAGTGTGTGTGTGTGTGTGTGTTTGCTTTGGAAGCTGTCAGTGTGTTTGATAGTTTAGGAAGCGGTCTGTGTGTTAATTTAGGGAGCGGTATGTGTGTTAATTTAGGAAGCGGTCTGTGTGTTAATTTAGGAAGCGGTCTGTGTGTTAATTTAGGGAGCTGTCTGTGTGTTAATTTAGGAAGCGGTCTGTGTGTTAATTTAGGAAGCTGTCTGTGTGTTAATTTAGGGAGCGGTCTGTGTGTTAATTTAGGAAGCGGTCTGTGTGTTAGTTTGATTATCTGTTGCATGCCACATCCATCAACAGTAGAAATTCTTCACTAAAATTAACAAAATTAAAAACAAACTGAACACATGAATATATCGGAAACATTGAACGATAACTACAACTTCTGATGTGTATTCCCATCATTGTGAGAATACATGTGCTCGATTCCCGGCGCCGGTAATCGAACCTCGGTCCACACGACTACTGATCCAGCGTTTTGTCCACTCAGCCACCAGCGCCCTAATGAATGTGTGTAATTACTAATTTAACTAATTAATCACACTCCACCTCCCTCCCTCCGTCTACCTAGGCTATAATGGATGCAATTTGCATGCAGTCTACTGACCAATGAGAAGGTTTCGGCCTTGTGACTGAAATCCGGCAAATATTTTCATTAGCATGCAAATTCATCCGGATTTCGATTAGTCGGCATCGAGGGAGATGCGTCGCTTCACGTCGGATACAAAGAACGACAAACCTTTGAGCCTCTCTGGCTGTCGTGGCGGCTTTTGTGTCAAGCGACGGTGTTGCTAGTCTGATCGGTCAGTCGGAAGAATTTTGGGTACGAGGCGAAGTCTCGTTGGCTCATTTATTAAATATTTTACGTCCGGTGGACCTGGTTGATATTGAGGAAAGAGATTTGTGTGTGTGCTCGTCTAGTTGTGCTTACTGGGGTTGAGCTTTGGCTCTTTGGTCCCGCCTCTCAACTGTCAATCAACTGGTGTACAGATTCCTGAGCCTACTGGGCTCTATCATATTTATATTTAAAACTGTGTATGGAGTCAGCCTCCACCACATCACTGCCTAATGCATTCCACCTGTTAACTACTCTGACACTGAAAAAGTTCTTTCTAACGTCTCTGTGACT
This sequence comes from Procambarus clarkii, assembly GCF_040958095.1. Lineage (NCBI taxonomy): Eukaryota > Metazoa > Arthropoda > Malacostraca > Decapoda > Cambaridae > Procambarus > Procambarus clarkii. Next base: position 14,211,690 of record NC_091243.1, on the reverse strand, counting down.
CATGTGTGTGTGTGTGTGTATTCATAGGATCTGAATTCTTGAAACTCATAAGAAGAGAGAATGCTAGACGCCTTCCTGTGGAGTAGGGGTCTAGGATCATCGACACAACCAAGGACACAAGAGCTGCCAGTTTCCCGTTTCAGAACGTTTGAGTTGCAATTCCGAGGAGAACCACCTGCAGGACTGTTGAACTCAGCCTAGCATATGAGGATCTCGAAGAACAATTTTCAAACAAAATTCAAACCATTTTTCCATAAATTGTAATCGTCAACTTCTAAATAAAAGTCTGTACTCAAAAAAAAGAAGGGGGAAATTGAAGGGGAATGGCAGAATAAGAAAACATGAACCTGCATTGAAGGGGAACATGAAAGAACACATCAAAAGATTTTGTATGATTCCACAGAGGTCCCTATTCCACAAGCAGGCGATGAGTCACAATAACGTGGCTGAAATATGTTGACTAGACCACACACTAGAAGTTGAAGGGACGACGACGTTTCGGTCCGTCCTGGACCATTCTGAAGTCGATTGAGAATGGTCCAGGACGGACCGAAACGTCGTCGTCCCTTCAACTTCTAGTGTGTGGTCTGGTCAACTCCCTATTCCACAAGTTTTTACCCTTCAAAATTTTGCCAAGTGAGACATACATATGCATGCATATAAAAATCAATATATATATATATATATCATTTCACTGTGTATTAATGTATTTTCTGAGCACCAACATACATAATTCACAACCACTCAAGACAAGTAATACGTTAAATCTCTGAACATACACAGCTGCCCCCCCCCCTCACCACTTATCAGCGAAGATCACAATAACACTACCGCTGCTTGAGGGTAAGTCTAAACAAGCTTTCAAACACGGGCTCTTTGGGATCAGCAACAACGTTGATATGCTTTGCAAATTTCTCTTTAGGCGCGGCCGTTCATCATGGCTATTAAGGAAACGTTGCCTGTCAAAACATCACGCCGACTCAAACACTGCGGGCGATTGTTGGCATTATAAATCATGCCTATTTGCCAAAACTTGGTGTTTAATGCAGCACTGATGCACTTATTAGTGGGTGACTCAGAATACTTTATTGTTTCATGGTTCTGTGATGTCGGGAATGGTAGTGTGTGTGTGTGTGTGTGTGTGTGTGTGTGTGTGTGTGTGTGTGTGTGTGTGTGTGTGTGTGTGTGTGTATGTGTGTGTGTGTATGTGTGTGTGTGTGTGTGGGTGTGTGTTTGTGTGTGTGTGTGTGTGTGTGTGTGTGTGTGTGTGTGTGTGTGAGTGTGTGTGTTTGTGTGTGTGTGCTAACCTACCAGTGGTTACGAGGAAGCATGGTCTAGTTCTCTATGACCTTCCACCAAGCCATGTTGTTCCTATTTCGTCATAGTTTAACAATTCTGACGTTCGAATTATTTCTTGAATCTAGCCTTAAACTTGAGAATAGAGGTGGCTTCCACAACACCTTTTCCTTCCATTTCTGCGACTCATTTGCCTATTCTCTCCCCTGACATTCTCTCAATTTCAAAAGGGTATCCTTGTCCTCCTATTTCCTTCAGTATCTTGTATGTTGTGATCATCTCCACTCTATTCTACCTACAGGGTTGTAAATTACTGTTCCTCTAATGAACCCTCTTAGCTTAGTCCTCTTAGCTCTGGCACTAATTTTCCTGCACATTTCTGTACTTTTAAATTTTGGTTTAATGCGGATTCCACGCCGATGTTGCATATTGAAGCATTGGTCTAACATATGTTGTGTAGATTGCCTTGAAGGAGTCGTGATATACGTTTCTAATTGGCCAGCGTCCCATATTCTACGGATGTTATCCTGTTTATATGTGGCTCCTTTGTGGCTCCTTTGTTTGTGTTGGAGTTATATCCACTAACGAATTGTTATCTCCTTACGTTACCTGTGTTGCCTTCCCATTATGGTGTAGATATATCCTGGTCTCCTTTCTAATCTTCTCATTTTCATTACCTTACACTTGTTGGGATTGAATTCCAGCAACCACTTCTTTGCCCACTCCTGTAATTTGCCAAGGTCCTCCAGTAACTTCCTGCTGTCCAGTAACTTCTCTATTTTTACTTCCTCCTCAGCTTTGCGTCATACACAAGCACATGTGCGAACTCATTCCCTCGGGCTGGTCGTTCATATAAATTACGAACAGCAGTAGCCCCAGAACCGAACCTTGTGGGACTCCGCTTGTAACATTCCTCCAGCTTGAAAACCCGTCTCTGCTTTCTCTCCTGTTCCAAGAGAGAGAGCAGAAGGATACATAGTGTTAAGGTACTACTAGAGAAGCCATTCCAGACCGACAACCAAGGGGGGTAAGATGGGGGAAATTTAAAGGGGTGAGGAGAGATGGGATAGTATGTAAGGGGGAGAGGGGAAGTGGGAGGTAATGGAAAGGGTGGGGGGTATGAGAGGGGTATACAGGGAAAAAAGGGGTGGCAGAATGGGTTGGGGAGGTGGGAGGGGACTTAAGGAATTGGAGGAAAGTAAGTGGGATTAAGAGAGTTAAGAAAGAGAAAAATAATAAGTGAAAAAAGAGGGAGAAGTACAGAGAAAGCAAAGAAACTTACAAAGAAGAGCAGGTAAAGAAGTACACAGAGAGAGAGAGAGAGCGAGAGAGAGAAACAAGACAGAAATAAAAAAAAAACTTTCAACATATTACAAAGCAACACGAATGGCATTTCTAATTCCATTTATCAAAAACAATTTCACCATTACTAATCATTAATTAAAAAATAATAACTTCAAGTAACACGCATGAAACCTATTACAATTATTCAAATTATTGACCACCCTGTCTGACGTACAGACACGACCATGTTATGGACTCCATACATGGGAGTGGAGCTTCTCTCCAGAGTGACGCCACTGAGGTGTAACTGCGACATGTCCCTAGTTGATGCATGATCACGTTAATGATGGTATAATGGCCTTTTTCAATTGGAAAAATGGCTCAGCGGACTCTTGTGGGGGATCTTAATTTATCCCATGTTATATATACGAAAGGAAGGGGGTGGTAGGAGAAAAACACACATAAACTGTATTGGAGAGGACCTAAACATTCCCTCTAATGCGTTATGTGTGGTTTCTTCCGTGGCTAAGGGTACCTTTCTTTCAGCCAGACAACAGCAGCTGTAATTTCCGAAACAGCAGCTGTAGTTTCCGAAACAGCAGCTGTAGTTTCCGAAACAACAGCTGTAGTTTCCGAAACAACAGCTGTAGTTTCCGAAACAGCAGCTGTAGTTTCCGAAACAGCAGCTGTACTTTCCGAAACAGCACCTGTAGTTTCCGAAACAGCAGCTGAAGTTTCCGAAACAGCACCTGTGCTATTTGCAGACAGCAGTGTTTCAACAACAGCAGACTAACCAGAAACAGCAGTACCTGTAGCATCACAACGACAGCAATAACAGCCGTAGAAACACATGCAAAAGCAGCTGTAGCAGCAGCAAAGGCAGCTGTTGCATGCCGACTGCAGGTTGCAACAGTCATTCCAACCAACCTATTACGTAGCTCAAGAACTCGTTTTCTACACTCCATCAAGAAATAATAACATGATACCCCCTCACCGCATTATAAAACAAAAAAATACACGCGCTTTAATATATTATACACGCAAGTATATATATATACATATATCTACTACCCCCTGAGTCAGTGACAATGGCCCGTGTATATACAGGTAGTTGAATTAAATGCAATTACATATTGCAATGGAGATAATGTTTTGATAATCCTAGTGTATACAGCATAGTTTGTTAGCGAGTATTAGCTTGCCTCACGCACGTTCACGCTCGCGGTACAACGCTTGCGTGAATGCGTGAGAGGCAGTGAAGCACGAATATCTGTACTTGGATCATTGGGGCTCGAACGCCGACCTGGCAAGAATATTTGGCAGTCGCCCCTGTACCGACCAGTACGATTTGGATGGATATGTAGATATAGGGATAGAATATACCTTAGATGATAGGACGTATTAGAGATGATGGGACGTGTTTCAGCTAATTAGATTTGCCGGAGCTGCTGGGATTAGCCTACGACGCCAAGTTGGTGAACCTGGATCTCACTAAACTCGTGGAACGAAACAGAGGAGACATGATAGCAGCATATAAGATTTAGGGGAGAACAGATAAATCAGTAAAGAAGACATGGTCGGGATGAGGAGTGCTAGGACAAAGGGCTGAGAAATGCTAGGGCAAAGGGCTGAGAAGTGCTAGGACAAAGGGCTGAGAAGTGCTAGGACAAAGGGCTAAGAAGTACTAGAACAAAGGGACCCCCTTTGAGGCCTCCAGGAGGCCTGGTCGACGACCGGGCCGCGGGGACGCTGAGCCCCGGACGCACCTCAAGGTAACCCTCCGGTAGAAACTCGAGATGCAAAACGATACACAGTGACCCTAGGAAGACTTTTCTCAACATAAGGATATTACACAAATGGAATGGGCTGCATGATCAGACACCAGAAGTTAATTTTCATTAAGTTAAAACCAAAGAATGCCATGAAAACCAAGAGGCAAAAAAAAACGATAGAATGATCTTTCTGTTCCAATCAGCCAATAACAACTAGTAAGGCAGGGCCAAGGAGCTAGCGACTGACTCTACCAGCACACTCAAAGTACCAACCTGAAACAGCTAGTAAATTATGCACGCCCTCCCTCCCACCATCATATTCTGCACGATACAAACTCACGGTGTTTTGGCCATTCCTTATTCTAATTGTGTATAATTTTGCTGTAAATTTAATTCCAGTCGATG
>NC_091243.1:14174433-14201933 GCF_040958095.1 Procambarus clarkii | reverse complement strand
GAATTTGCCAGGTCAGCCTAGGCCACCAGTGTCATGGTAGAAGTGTGACTGGTAGAATTAACTAACGTCTGACTTACGTCCAAGCAGTATACTTGCTTACAAGCAGTAAGTCACAATAATGATATATACAGCCAAAATATGTGACAGGGTAGTTAAAAAGTGGACTTTTAACTGTATATCCCGCCCCTTCTCTCACTCTTCCTCATCCCTGTTCTCTCTCTCAACCCTGATCTCTCTCTCTTTGTCTTTCCCACCTCCCCCCTTCCCCTTAAAGTCTGGTAAAGGGTTGCTGGGTACATGCTGGACGCCACCCCCTGCCCGCACGCTATCAATCACCGGCCAGACGAGAGAGCTCAACCGGATAACCTACGCAGCATGTGGGCTGTTATCGGCTGGTATCGGAAAGACTGAGGCTTGTAGAGGGTTATGTGGGTTCGGTTGGGGGGTGGGAAGTGTTGATGTGGTATTAAGTGGTGGGGTGTTGACGTGGCTTTGATGTGAGTTCACGTAGGGGCAACAGGTGGGTGTTGGAGTGGGTGTTGAGATGTGTCAACACCACCAGTATGTGTGTATTAGGGTGGGTGTCGAGGTGTATGTGTTATGCTATGTCAGTCCAAGTATTTTTTTGTGTTTGTATGAGTATACAACGCTGTTGCAACATATTAGGGGTTGTAGGAAGTCCTTAATATTTTTTTACTATTAGTCCTTAGATCTATACTAAAATCTATACTAAAATCTATACTAAAATCTATACTATTTTCTAAACTCAAAGCCTTTTTCACTTTAAGTTCTCTTGAAATCAAACCATCCTCCTGAAATGATAATACTTACAGATACTATTTGGTCGAAAGTACCAATAATATGTAGTAGTTTTTATTTATTTGTATTTTTTATTTTTTTTATTTTTTTTTCTACCACAGACGTAGTAGTGATAGATCACAATATGTCACTTTTTGTACTTTTAATTTTAAAAAGATTAAAACCAAACTTTAATATTCCTCGGCCCTAGTATAGCACACATACATGTATTATATTACGCCTTGAGACATCTTGTATTAGACCTTAGGATTGCCAGGAGAGGTTAGGTCACTGCAACTCCAGTCACCTAACTCCAACATTTATTTTTAAATGTTGCAAATATTTAAAGTTAAGTTAAATGTTGCAAATATGCAAAGTTAAAAATATTTCCCATTTGGTTAAATTCAATAATAAACAGTTAAATTTTTGGTGGTCCATTAACATGTCCTCTCGAATAATACATCGTATTTTGACGTCAAAATCCCCAAAAGTCAAAATATGATATACTATAAATCACCGTGGCTCGTTAAGTTGATTGGCTCGTACGTTTTCTATACTTGGGTCCTCGGTTCTGTTCGGGTTAGGTTCGGACAATTCAGTACATCATTTTTGAGCCGTTGTGACACCTCGAGAGAACGGGCTGATTATTATCACTACATCTTGGTACTTACGATCAATATGTTACTATATATTAGCTCTGTTATTTTAGGAGGATGAGTAGGAGAGCCTTACATTCCTCTGATGACAGAGGAGCCTTGACTGATCCTTAGAGCCTCCTCTGAGAGGCTGAAGCCATGCTGACGAAGACATCATGGCTTCAGCCTCTTCAGACTCCTATGACAAGCCGAAGGCTGCCCTGACGAAGGCATCAAATGTGACTTCGAACTCAGTTCGTGAGTTTTGATGACGACAATGTCGAGCAGGAAAGACAAATGAGCGAATGATGATGGAGTGATGGAGCCGATAATCTGATGATTGGAGGAAAGAGGATAGGCAGAGCACGGGCAGGGTGTGTGTAGTGGATGATGGATGGCCTGGTGGATGTGTGGCGGGTGCGGTGAAAGTTGCAAGGAAGGGTGGAAAAATAACAGGGCGTGAGTGATTGATTTGATGGATGATTGCATTATGTGTGAGAGATTAGGAGTTGCTGTTGGCGATGGTGGGGGGGGGGAGGAGGGTGTTGGTGATGCTGCTGATGATGGTGATGATGATGCTGATAGTGGTGGTGGTGGTGATGGTGATGGCAGTGTTGATGGTGATGGTGGTGATGCTCATGGGTTGTGAATTAAGTGCTGGAATTGTTTGTGTGTGCTTTTTTCCCGCTGTTGCTGGTGCTACTGTGTGGTGCTGGGGTTCCTTGCTACAGAGTTCCTGATATAAGTGATGCTAATGATGATGCTGTATATGCTGGTATGGTTGATTGTGGTAATGCTATATATAATGAATGTCTGTGTGTGTGTGTGTGTACTCACCTAATTGTACTCACCTAATTGTGCTTGCGGGGGTTGAGCTCTGGCTCTTTGGTCCCGCCTCTCAACCGCCAATCAACTGGTGTACAGATTCCTGAGCCTATTGGGCTCTATCATATCTACATTTGAAACTGTGTATGGAGTCAGCCTCCACCACATCACTTCCTAATGCATTCCATTTACTAACTACTCTGACACTGAAAAAGTTCTTTCTAACGTCTCTGTGGCTCATTTGGGTACTCAGCTTCCACCTGTGTCCCCTTGTTCGCGTCCCACCAGTGTTGAATAGTTCATCCTTGTTTACCCGGTCGATTCCCCTGAGGATTTTGTAGGTTGTGATCATGTCCCCCCTTACTCTTCTGTCTTCCAGTGTCGTAAGGTGCATTTCCCGCAGCCTTTCCTCATAACTCATGCCTCTTAGTTCTGGGACTAGTCTAGTAGCATACCTTTGGACTTTTTCCAGCTTCGTCTTGTGTGTGTGTGTGTGTGTGTGTGTGTGTGTGTGTGTGTGTGTGTGTGTGTGTGTGTGTGTGTGTGTGTGTGTGTGTGTGTGTGTGTGTGTGTGTACACTATTAGTGGGGGATGACGATGCAGGAGTAAGGAAGGGTCTGGTCTGATAGGTCTCAGCCCCATTCCTCCCTTCCTCCAACCCTCCCCAACACAGCTACCTTATCTGCTGATGGTGTCTCACCTTCACTCACCTGAGTGATGAAGCCCCGTCCTCTGTCCTCAGGTCCTCTACTCTCTTACTCATCAATCTCTAAACTCCTAGTGACATCAGTCTCACAACTCCCTGTGACATCATTTCCTTCACTTAGAATCGAAGGAATGCGAGGGAAATACTCGTCCCCCGTATGGGTGATTAGTAATTTGAATGCCCTGAAGGACGAAGATTTTATATATTTATATATATTATATATATATATATATATATATATATATATATATATATATATATATATATATATATATATATATATATATATATATATATAGCCCGTGCTACTATATCCAAGTGCTATACTCGTCCAAGCGGCGGTTGGCCGCCGCTTGGACGAGCCTAGCTAGAGGACACGCTGCAGAGTGCTTCACTACCTCCCTTAGGCTACCAGGACTAGCACAGTGGGGTTGAGTATTAGCGCAGGCGTTAGAGATTTAAGACCAAATTCATCGTGTTTCATTACTGGTGAACGTATATGCCTCTTGCCTGAACGCGAGTAAATATCTCAAATTATACTCATTGCGCTTAAATATGGTGATCTGCAAGTTAGCTTACAAGTTATACTCGCAATTTTGTTTAGTATAAATTAATTTATTACATAATTGCTTGAATAATAATACACAAGGGTTAGTTCAATGGGCCAAAGATTCCGACGTTTTCGGCTAGGCAAAACTGCCTTAAATTTATCGTTAAAGACGCTGTTAGTATCATGGCGGAGGAGGAGGAGGAGGAGGCATTAAACCATAGGAGTCGTCAGTATTCATAGACCCTCGACGTCAGTATTAAGGCATAAGTACCGTCAGTATTACGGTACATGTGTCGTCAGGAGTCAGCCTCGTTCAGCTGGACTAACACTGTTTGTTGTTGTTTAAGATTCAGCTACTGGGAACAAAATGTTCCAAGTAGCACGGGCTGTGGTGAGCCCGTAGTGGACTTACCTGGCACAGGAGCGGTGCTGTAACGGGACTCACAGTGGCGACGAGGTTTTAAGTGCCGTACGCTGTCAATCAGAGCAGAGGTGAAGAGTTTAAACCACAGAGACACTGCTGTCAATCACACTGATATATCTTATTGAATGGACGAAAGTTAGTGTTGCTGATGCGCTTGGAATTTGTCTATCAGGGCTAATCTATCGGTGATTAAGGAGGAGTGAGGTCTTTCTCATCACGTTTCCGTCTGGGTAGATACTTGTCTGGGTAGACATCGGGATCTGGGTAGATGCTAATGGTTTCTTAATGGCTTTCGCATCGAAAATTTTCGTCGCGACTGGCCTTAAGGTTCTTGACGGAGATGTATCCACGACTTTGTCCCACCATCCCACTTGTGGATCTCCTGTGCTGGGCATACGATTATCTCCCTCGATTTTTATTCTTGTCCAAATTTTTCTCAAATAGTTTTATTTCCCAAGAAATTTTGTATGCAGCGCTCATAACCCATCTGTTTCTATCATTTACAGTGTTAGTGCTCTCTCTCTCTCTCTCTCTCTCTCTCTCTCTCTCTCTCTCTCTCTCTCTCTCTCTCTCTCTCTCTCTCTCTCTCTCTCTCTCTCTCTCTCTCATCGTCAGCATAGATTACTCATTTTCTTTTTCCGTATCCCCCATCCCACGTCTTCTACTTTTCATGATCCTCATACCATCTTCTTCTCCTGATCTTCCTCCTCCTCGTCTCCTTAACCCCTTCTCAGACTCCTCCTCCTCTTCTTCCTCTCCTCACGACGAGATAAGACCCCCCCCCCCACCATTAAAGTTTACACAAAGTCGTGTCAACGCGGTCATGAATGTAAGGAAGTGACAGTGACTCGTAAATTGCTCACACACACACACACACACACACACACACACACACACACACACACACACACACACAGGTAGACAAGGTAGATAAGAATAAACTGTATAACACTGGTGGGACTCGAACAAGGGGACACAGGTGGAAACTGAGTACCCACATGAGCCACAGGGACGTTAGAAAGAACTTTTTCAGTGTCAGAGTAATTAACTGATGGAATGCATTAGGCATTGATGTGGTGGAGGCTGACGCCATACACAGCTTCAAATGTAGATATGATAGAGCCCAGTAGGTTCAGGAATCTGTACACCAGTTGATTCACAGTTGAGAGGCGGGACCAAAGAGCCAGAGCTCAACCCCCGCAAGCACAACTAGATGAGCTCACACACACTGCCGCAGGCGCGCCAGGCCAAGCGGAAAGATAGTTGAGATTGCTGGTGTCAATCTCTTCCCCTTGTACTGTATCTCCTAGACAAATTGAGAGGTTTCGAACCCCGTCCGTCAGGTGGCCGTAATAATCTCGATAGCCTCCCGACGGGTCCAAGCCTCAGGAGCTGCACACCAAGTTGGCTATCTATTGTCTATCACAAGTCAACACCATAAGAACAGCGTCGCCTGGTGTTCTAATCTCCGAGATCGATTAATTTGATCGCCTCGCAAGACACGTTTATGAGTCTTAAGTGAAAAAAAGACAATCATGGAATCTTTTAGCTGGACTTTTCGCCGTGGGAGCCCCATGTTCCCGTCTCGAGGTAAGAGATAATGTACAGCCGAAGCGATAAAATGCGCACACACAAGGGGGCGACCACAGATTACGGGCTCACCATAGCCTGTGCTACATGGACACTTCGGTCTGAGTAGCTACATCTGAAACAACAACAGCAACGGAAACGACCGAATTCTAGTGTAATCACTCGACACCAATGGTTGTACAGTCACTGAACGAGCAGTGCTACTGATGGAGAGTGAGCAGGGGCGCCTCCTCGTCCCATCCCAGGACCACCACTTCACCACCAACATCACCAAGAGCACACACATACACACACACCTCAGGCAACCAGAGAACCAGGGGTCAGATTCACGAAACAGTTACGCAAGCACTTACGAACCTGTTCATCTTTTCTCAATCTTTGGCGGCTTTGTTTACAATTAGTAAACAGTTTTAATGAGCTCCGAAGCACCAGGAGGCTGTTTATAACAATAACAACAGTTGATTGGGAAGTTTTCATGCTTGTAAACTGTTTAATATATGTAACCGAAAATGTCAAAGATTGAGGAAAGATGTTCACGTTCGTAAGTACTTGCGTAATTGCTTCGTGAATCTGGCCCCATGACTCTGTCAGAGTGTCCCTTCGCCACTACCCATCAACACCACTACCCATCACCACCACTACCCATCACCACCATCAATAACACCCATTCCCCAACTTAGCCCTTCACTTCCAAAACCAGTTTTATGTTCCGAATAGTGAGTTATTTTACTCTCGGTAAAAATGTTGTACTGTGAAAGTTATTTGATGTATTTATTTGAACTTTATAAATCCAAGTACCTGAAGGCTGTGTGGTTTTCTGCGAAGGCTTGTTGTGTTTCTTGTCAGACACGACCTTAACGTCGTGGTTCGAACCTTCGTCACGGCCCTTGTGGATATGTTCAAGCCTCCTGAGGGTTGTCACCTGATACCTAAAATCTCCCAGCTCAGTATTATACTACACATACGGATCTGAGGAGTGACAGACTTTCCATTACCACAGAAGAGTCTGAATGTAAATGGACATCGCAGCTACTGCCTATAAGTACACACATGTAGGACTGGTCGCTATATTATTTCTACGCACGACCCATTCTCCTCTGATTAAAGTAGCTCCAGTGGCTTGAACACCATTGTAGCAGAACTCCTTTGGAACTGTCAAGCTCTGACAGCCTGGCATAGTTTGTTCTGGCCCAAAACACTCACTAACTCACACGTAGAGAGGCGTAGCTGTGTCCAGCTTGAGAAGCCAAGCACTTTAATGCTTGAAAACAAATCCAAAAGAGCAGGAAAGGGTATGGGGAATGTCTGGGCTATTGGTAGTATGGTTAGGTAAAAATCGACGACGCCGGAAACCCGGGGAATGGGGAACCCTCTGTGGGTAATTTATTTACAGATGTTCAGCTCGAACAAAGGTGAAGCATTAGTGAAGCATCGTTCGAGAAATGTTCAAACGTCGTCGGTTGTGACTTGTGTTTTAAAGTGCTGTTCACTCATAATATGAGGGCGATGAGTCACAATAACGTGGCTGAAGAATGTTGACCAGACCACACACTAGAAGGTGAAGAGACGACGACGTTTTGGTCCGTCCTGGACCATTCTCAAGTCGATTGTGTAACGAAACGTCGTCGTCCCTTCACCTTCTAGTGTGTGGTTTGGTCAATCAAAATAATCTGAGGGTTTGGCAGCCGGATTAACTGATCCATTTCGCTTTGTTTTTTCAAGTTGGGTTATCTAATCAGGATGGATTGAAGAATTTGCAGTTGTGCGATTCGAATATAGGACGAGACAGAATCAATGTTCGAGAAGAGTTGAAAATCGGTAATCCGGATTTGTTAAACCGGATTAACGGGCATCCAGCTACTATTTATAAGGACTGACTGGCCGCGAAGGGACAGAAATTCTTAACTATACATAAGTTCAAAGGTTTATAATTAAACATGTCCATGGCGACACAGATGTTCGTTGTACAGGTGTGCATTGTAGGTGCGCTGTGTGACATATGCTGGGTGTAGGGCTGTAGCAAGAGCGCTTACTTACTCTGTCGTAACTATAATCACTAAGAACCCTTTTGACCCGACCAGGATTCGAACGCCTTCCGTCCGGGATCACCCCTGGCGTAGAGGGTACAGGCACCACTACACCAATGATCGTCTCATCCTTGGTGTAGTGGCTACCAAAGTGGCTTCCTGCGGGACCAAAGAGCCGAGACTCAACCCCTCGCAAGCACAACTAGTTAAGCACACACCGCACCTCTGACAGGAACTAACAGCCACACTTGCAGCACACAGAGAAATAGCATAAAAAAACGCATAATAACTGACACTAATAGGTGCATAGGACACATTTGTGTACCTCCTCTGCATGATGAGTATTGCAAGGCGCCGAGACAGTAAAAACCTGCATTGTAACCTATCATGTACTGAATAAGTTATCAGTATTATACATGAAAACTGAGGAGAAAATATTTGCATTGTGCATAAAATATCTAACAGAGAGAAGCGTAATATCCAGGGGATATATTTTTAATGTTGTGAAACAAAGGAGAAAGAGAGAGAGAGAGAGAGAGAGAGAGAGAGAGAGAGAGAGAGAGAGAGAGAGAGAGAGAGAGAGAGAGAGAGAGAGAGAGAGAGAGAGAGAGAGAGAGAGAGAACCCATGCCTAGAGAGATCCCAATATGTCTGACTACCTCTCTCCCAGTAATTGTATACAAGCTTAAATAACTACAGGGATACGGATATTTCCTTACATTCCTTCGACTCAATTCTGTTTCCAGTTTCCACTTATGGAGTCTTGTCGCACTTTATCTCACTTTAAAGAGGCTATCCTTGCCCACCTTGTCAACTTCCTTCGGTATATTGTATGTTTCGATCATGTCCCCCTCTGTTTCTTCTTTCCTTCAGTGTTGTGAGGTCTATTTCCCCCTAACCTGTCTTCATAGCTTCGTCTTCCTAACTCTGGAACTAATCTAGATGCAAGATTGTGTAGTTTTTTCAGTTTTAAATTCTTGCTTCACAAGGTGCGGATTCCATGCTGGCGCTGCATATGCCAGCATTGGTCTAACGAAGGCTGTGTAGATTTCCCAATATTGCTATGCTCTGAGTTACGTTTCATGCAAGAGACATTTACCAGTAAATATCTACATAATAATATTCTTGTTACAGAAAATAAGTACCAATGTTGTTGTTGTTCCTCTTGGCATGAAATAATTTTGCGAACTTCACTTGTTTTTTTTCACCGAGCGGCGCACTGGTCGGTGGTGCCTCAAAGGAGCATCGCTGGGCGCGGCTCGTTCTGTCGGCTCGACAAAGCCAATTTTGCCTGGCGGCCGATAACAAAGGTGTCATGCCCTGATTGTGACTGATTATAGCCCCTATTAGTTTAGTTTCAGACACCCGACAAGAGCTGAACACTGGCTAATAGTCGTGATTAACTTAGTGTTATGACCCTGTGCTTGCTGGCCTGAAAGAAGGAATGAAGGAAGGAAGGAAGGAAGAGCTGTACTGTTACACCCAAAAGATTGTAATCAATAAACCATCACCTGTAATGAATGAGAATCTGATGAGGTCAGTCTGGAGAATTATTAGTGCATTTACAATCATCAATAACTATGAAATTGAAAGACAAGTGTTGGTTCAAAACTTCGTCCAAAAAACAATAAATCAAATAGAAAAACTTAACCAATTGGGCTGGACGGTAGATCAACGGTCTCGCTTTTTGCAGGGCGGCGTTCAATCCCCGACTGTCCAAGTGGTTGGGCACCATTCATTTCCTCCGTCCTATCCTAAATCCCCTTATCCCTTCCAAGTGTTACATACTCGTATTGGCTTGGTGCTTTCTCACCCATAATATATTTATATTTTTATTAGAGAATGTGAATGTGAGCGGGTATCGAACGCGTGCATGATCACAGACTTACTTTCCTGGATGAGAAGAATGAGGGAAGACGAGTGATTGTGGGATACGAGTATGATCACAGGGGGAGCATAATTTCAGCCTCGGGGGAGCATATTCTATAACTCGGGAAGAAACCTAAAACATGGCTCCATTTGCTATAATTTGCGTCTAGGGAAGTGTGATGAAGAGCACTGCCTTGCCTCACTCCAACAATGCTGCTTGTCTCACTCCAACAATGCTGCTTGCCTCACTCCAACAATGCTGCTTGCCTCACTCCAACAATGCTGCTTGCCTCACTCCAACAATGCTGCTTGTCTCACTCCAACAATACTGCTTGTCTCACGCTAACAATGCTGCTTGTCTCACTCCATCAATGCTGCTTGTCTCACGCTAACAATGCTGTTTGTCTCACTCCAACAATGCTGCTTGTCTCACTCCAACAATGCTGCTTGTCTCACTCCAACAATGCTGCTTGTCTCACGCTAACAATGCTGTTTGTCTCACTCTAACAGCCCCGGGTGGGAGAATGCTCATTCTGGGTAATGATGTACATCACACCTCCACAGTTTATTGAAGACCTCCGCTGTTCCGACCACCGACCACATGAATCAAATCATTTTTTTTTTCCTTTAAATATATATATATTAAGTTCGTTCTCAGATACACTTTGTATTTTCTGAGCTACTGGGAGTGGAAAATATTATTATTGTCTCGGAAGAGTTACACACGTTGGCCGTTTCCAAGGGCTATACCGAAGTCTCAAAACTAGGGTTTTGATTATATATTTTTAAACATAAAATTCTATTCGGGAAAAGCCTCGGGGGGAGATTATGAGATACAAGTTCAATAACGCACTCTACTGGGTGTGTGTGTGTGTGTGTGTGTGTGTGTGTGTGTGTGTGTGTGTGTGTGTGTGTGTGTGTGTGTGTGCGTGTGTGTGTGTGTGCGTGTGTGTGTGTGTGTGTGTGTGTGTGTGTGTACTCACCTAGTTGTACTCACCTAGTTGTGTTCGCGGGGGTTGAGCTCTGGCTCTTTGGTCCCGCCTCTCAACCGTCAATCAACAGGTGTGTGTGTGTTTGGGAGTGTGTGTGTGTGTATGTGCGTGTGTTTGTTTGTTTTTGAGTGTTGTCATTCCCGCTAGACCAGCCGTAAACTGACGCTAGATGGAAAAACACAGACATTAAGCTAATAGCTTATGAATCACACACTCCATCCCTCCCTCCCTCACACTCACCGTCGTCCTCTCTCCCTCACCCCTTCCATCTCTCCCACTCTCCCTCTCACGCTCTCCCACTGAAAATCATATCAACAGCAGCAGGCATGAAGCCTCACTAGTACCATAATTACGTGTTTGAAACACTGTGAAAGCCATTGTCAAGCGGAAAAACCAGAATTACCTTCGGCCGGAAAATTACACCCCGCCGAGAACTAAGTGTGACCTTAGAACTAAATATTTTGCTGGGAAATTATTTGACGTTTTTGCTTGTCTTTGTATCTTTTTTTTTGGTCTGTGAAACGGCCACTTGGGTGTAACGGAGACTGGTGGAGGTGATTCATGGGGGTGAGTTATGGGTTATATATTATAACAAATCAATATCATTATGTCTGGTGACATTCAGCGCTCTGCTAAACCTTTTCTGCCCTCCGCCTTTTCTGTCTCCCTCTTCCACATGTGGGCCAACTCCTCCTCTATCTCTCTGTTACATATTCCTTCCCGTCTCAGTTTCTACAGCTGTCCGTTGTTCTTTTCCTTATGGAGATGACATATAGTTGACCAACAAAGGATACCTGATCAACCAGGCTGTGACTCATACGTTAGGCTGCGAGCAGCCGCGTCTAACAGCCTGGTTGATACGTCCAGCAACCAGGAGGCCTGGTCGACGACCGGGCCGCGGGGACACTAAGCCCCGGAAGCACCTCAAGGTAACCTCAAGGTAAGGTAGTTCACGGACGCTGCCGCCAAGCTTATAGATTCTTCACTTGTATGTTAACTTATCTGACTACTCGTTCAGTAATATTTTTACATATGTAGAACGTCTCTCAACGCCTCTTCTGTTGTCTCTCTAGTGTCTTCAACATCGTGATCATGTCTCCTCTGGTTATTGTCTCATCTAAGGTTATTATATTGAGTTCCATTTTTGTTTTGATATCTTAGATATCTACTGTTGTTATATCGAGCTCTCTGTATAGCTAACACCGTTCTTGTAGCATATCATGATGTTCTTCGTCTTTGCGCATCTCAATGTGAGGAATCCTTGTGATTGCTGCAGCGTATCCTTGGTCTGGTCTCCTGTTTCCTCTCCTTATTCTCAAAATTTTAAAATTATTTTTTTTTTAAATTTTGCCCCGAGGGGCGAGTTTATTGAGCAGCGCCACTCATCTTGTGAGTGGACATACCGCCATAGCAGCATGTACAACACTCTCCAATAGGAAGAAAACCCGCTGGGTTGTTCATCCTGTCACCTAAAGACCTTATTTTCATTAATCTGTACGCGCTGAGGCCAACTTCCAGTTGCTATTTTCTCAGCCCCGTGGCTCGTTCAGGTCACCTTGCAGCAGCCTGGACGCCATCTATCTCACTTTTAATGTTTCACAACACCTTTGATTCGGCTTTGACTCGATCACAGAGCTGAAGGAGAGCAAAGGATACAGTTAAGGGGTTCAGATACTTGAACGGAACTTCTGTATCCTGATTGACAGTTGAGAGGCGGGACCAAAGAGCCAAAGCTCATCCCCCCGCAAGCACAAATAGGTGAGTACAAATAGGTGAGTACACACACAGGGAGCATAGTCTACGAAGCGCAGTTACTCCCCCCAGGGAGCCCGTAGCAGCAGTCTATCTCCCAGGTACCTATTTACTGCTAGGTGAACAGAACCATTAGGTGAAAGAAACTGACCATTTGTTTCTGCCTCATCCGGGAATTGAGCCCGGACTCAATTAGGATTCCGACCTCAGGCTCTATCCACTCAGCTACGGTGTATGTGTGTGGGTTTGCGTGTGTGTGCTTGCACGTGCGTGCGTGCGTGCGTGGGGAGCGTGACTCATCCATCAAGGAGGTGTCGGTATTAGTGCCATAAAACCCGTGGCGCCATCCATTGTGATTAATTATCCTTCTTTCTTATTGATCACAGTGCCACCCCTTACTGTGGTGGTGGTGTGGTGATATGGTGGTGGTGTGGTGGTGTGGTGGTGGTGGTGGTGGTGGTGATGTGGTGGTGTGATGCTTGTGGTGTGGTGGTGGTGTGGTGGTGGTTGTGGTGGTGTGATGGTGGTGTTGTGGTGGTGTTGTGGTGTGGTGTGGTGGTGGTGGTGTGGTGGTGGTGTGGTGGTGGTGTGGTGGTGTTGGTGGTGTGGTGGTGGTGTGGTGGTGGTGGTGTGGTGTTGGTGGTGTGGTGGTGTGGTAGTGGTGTGGTGGTGGTGTGGTGGTATGGTGGTGGTGGTGGTGTGGTAGTGGGGTGTTAGTGTGGTGCTGATGTGGTGCTGATGGTATGATGGAGATGTATTCATGTGGTGACCATCGCACAATAATCATACCATCATATGTTCATTACTATATAATCACCATATATCATCATCACCACATCATCATCATCTTCCCCACCAACTCTTCCCACCTCATCTTCTAGCTACCATCATCACACAATTCATCATTTCTGCTGCAAGTCCTTACCATTATACACACCCATAACGACTGATCACCTCTGCTTATTGATAGTTCCAACCAGGTCAACGGCAGTTCCTTGTGGGGGATCTATTTCCTTTCCAGCTTGAGAGGTAACACCAATAATACATCCATATTAAGACGTTCGGGAACGTCTCTTAAGAGACGTTCGCACACACACACATTCGGGACCAAAGAGACAAAGCTCAACCCCCGCAAGCACAACAAGGTGAGTACACCGGGTCGTTAGAACCGTTTTTCAGTGTCAGAGTAGTTAACAGATGGAAAGCATTAGGCAGTGATGTGGTGGAGGCTGACTCCATACACAGTTTCAAGTGTAGATATGATAGAGCCCAATAGGCTCAGGAACCTGTACACCAGTTGATTGACAGTTGAGAGGCGGGACCAAACAGACCAAAGCTCACACACACACACACACACACACACACACACACACACACACACACACACACACACACACACACACACACACACACATATACACACACACACACACACACACACACAGGGGCCTCGTAGCCTGGTGGATAGCGCGCAGGATTCGTAATTCTGTGGCGCGGGTTCGATTCCCGCACGAGGCAGAAACAAATGGGCAAAGTTTCTTTCACCCTGAATGCCCCTGTTACCTAGCAGTAAATAGGTACCTGGGAGTTAGTCAGAGGTCACGGGCTGCTTCCTGGGGTGTGTGTGTGTGGTGTGGAAAAAAAAGTAGTTAGTAAACAGTTGATTGACAGTTGAGAGGCGGGCCGAAAGAGCAAAGCTCAACCCCCGCAAACACAGCTAGGTGAATACAGCTAGGTGAATACACACACACACACACACACACACACAAGAAAAAAACTCGTATATAAAGCCTTCAGATAAAAGCAGAAAATGCAAAACACTTCATCAAATACAAAACGGCAATAGTTTGGAGCGGCCATTAGGAGCCCCCTTGAGCCATGGTGTGTCTCCACACCACCAATAACCTCCCTTGTTACAACCCTTCAATCGCTACCCGCCCATTGTGACTTTCCATCAGCGCCACTTATCACCGCATTACCCTTCTTTATCATCCAGAAATTACCGCTATACGTGTTTCATACCTCGAACCGGAACTCCCAAATCTCTCTCTCTCACACACCCCCCCTCCCCCACCGTTTTCCCTTCAATGAACCCCCCTTACCCACCCACTTCCCTCCCTTACCTACCTACCTACCTACCTCCCTATCATCATCTTCGTCAACACCGCCGTCACATCTTTGAGTCAGCGCTAACCTATCATTACTGCTGATAGGTCGTTAGAGCCATCAGTTATACTACCCGCTGGGTTACGTGAGTATGTCTCGTGTGACGGCGGCTTCAGACGTGACTCGATATACCCTTCACACAATGTGTAATCTTTATGGCCTCTTTTACTGCGGCTAAATAACACTTGAGATCTCTTAGTGCAGTTACTTCAGCGAGATTTGAGATTTATGATGTTATGTCGACACGCGAAAGAATTTTTTATAATATATTTTTTTTTTAGCGAATTGCTGAAAATTGTTTCGCACAAGTTTGCTACGGAAGAGCTTTAAAGGCCAAAAACAAATAAAAAAATACAGGAACTATATTTTGTTTTTCATTTGTTAAAGCATGCACCTGTTCTGTGTATTTTAATTTAGAATATATTGCTGCAAAATACTGTGTTTGAGCTGAGTATGTTATTCCTGGCAGCAAGATATGTGAATGCTCTTGTGTGTAATCAGACCTTGAGATTGCCTGTATTAAACCTCTAACGAATGTATAACTCAACACCATTGAATAAAGTTAGTGAACTGTGTATATACATAGCCCCCCCCCACTAAATATTTATATATATACACACACATTATATATATTTACTTTGTATATATATATATATATATATATATATATATATATATATATATATATATATATATATATATATATATATATATATATATATATATATATATATATATATACACAAAGTAAAGAGAAAAGTCTGAATTTCTATTAAAAAATAGTGATAGCCACAGTATATATAAATCTATATATCCTCCTGAAGTCATATCCACACAACACAGCGCAAATATATATATTTTTTCAACGATAATTTATGCGTTATGGGCCATTACACACGCGTACACGACTGTAACAACAGCAGCAGCAGCAGCATGAGTCAGCGCTCGCCTTGGCTGTCTTTCACGTATAATTCCTATAATACGATGACGGGAAACGTATAATGTGCCGAAGATAAGGGCATGTCATTTTCTCCAATGGATATGCCCTCAGTTCAACCTCCCTCTCCCCCCCCTACCCATCGCCACCCTTCCCCTCCCCCCTACCCACCGCCCCACTACCCCTCCCCCCTCTTCCCCAGACCAGGCAAGGTGCTGCAGGTAAGTACTGTAGCATTAACTTGCATATGTGCGTATATATATATATATATATATCCTTATCTCTCAAACCTTAATATATATATTAAATCTTAACTCTCATATATATTACATAACTGGTACATTACATAGTAAATCTTGGATACAGGTCTACCATACCATTAAGTGTTCGTGTATTCAGATAGTATTCACGGTCTTGTGTGCTCGAGAGTCCAATTGTGTACTCTAGCAGCTCTCTAACCGCGTGTAGGTAGAAGAGACGAAAATGTATGAATACTGGTGGGCAGTGAAAGAGCCCTTCAATCACTTTCTGTGGTTGAATGCTCAATAACTCAGTGCCTAAACGTAGGAGAACATAGCTTTACCTACCAAAATAGACTTGAGAATGGTCCAGGACGGACCGAAACGTCGTCGTCGTCCCTTCACTTTTTAGTGTGTGGTTTGGTCAACATATCTTTACCTATGTCTATGTATATATGTATCCTGGTTACCACTATAAATGAATGGCCGAGTCAACAAAAACAAATCAGTACGAAAACTGGATCAGCCATTTGGTAATTAAAGCGACCAGCATAATCGTTTCCATTATATAAGTGCAGATAAAGTTAAGCAAACTCAAGAGAAAAATATATAAAATAACTCTCTTACTGGTCGGGAAAAACAAAAATTGTATTCTTTTAGGGTCATGTACTACAAAGATTTTCGATTTTCCATGCTCAATAAATCGGTTAATGAGACATGATAAACAGAGGCTTGCGGGCCACTTTGGTTTGACCACTGGCAAAGTTACTGTGGCATTGGGATGACTTTAGTAATTACATTATTAGTAATATATATTTATTTTGTGTGTGTGTGTGTTGGTTGTTAGTGTTCCTGTTATTTACATTGTAGCAGTTATCATTTGATTTCGATGTTATTAATGGTTTAATTTATATATTTGTTATTGTAATATGTAAAAAATACTTCTTATCTTAAACGTATGTTGCACAATAATTATTTCTCTACTCATTGAGGCTAATTAACACGAGCCAGTCAAAACAAACATTGACAAATCACTTAAGTATTCAGTCTCAAAAAATAAATGGAAGTTCTCACGCCACCAGTACGAAGCGATCAATCTTGACTTTCACAGCGTTGTATTGACTTGCCGGAAGGGGTACATAGGCTCACGACTTCCTGCCACGCCCCGCACCCACAAACGTGAAGGGTGGAACAGACACCATTCCACTGAAACCCCAAAGAATTTGTCAATTATTCCATAAACTGAGGGGTATAGTTTCTCTTCCATGAATAGAGGATATGTAGTTGTTTAAGAATGTCTCCAGTTGTCTGGGCAAAGATCACCGTTACAATGTCACAACATTTGGGGATTTTCCGGAACGTATTAAAATACAATGTACTAACCTAGCCAGAAACGCACGATCCTAACCTAACCTAACCTAACCTAACCTAACCTAACCTACCTATTCCCAACTAACTAATGCATAAAAAACGGAGATTTTTTGCGAGCTGTTTTCATTGTTTTCGTAGCACTTTTCATAGTATTTCTACGTTGAAGGGGGTCACAACGTATAATATTTGACGTATTAGTTGAGAGAACGGGTTGAATGACCACTAGCGGTCTATCTTAATCAACCGTACAACCAAGAACATAACTCATATGAGATGA
Source organism: Procambarus clarkii (assembly GCF_040958095.1). Classification (NCBI taxonomy): domain Eukaryota; kingdom Metazoa; phylum Arthropoda; class Malacostraca; order Decapoda; family Cambaridae; genus Procambarus; species Procambarus clarkii. The sequence goes on along the minus strand of NC_091243.1, from coordinate 14,184,776 downwards.
ATCATCACATGAGATGATTCTCATGTGATGAGAATCATTACTCATATAAGATGAATCTCAGGCACGAAGGCCTTGAGATGTTAAATCATGAGGTGTTGAGAAGGTCTTATATTACTGTTTTAGATACATCATTGATGATTCTCTATGTCACCACCAGACATCAACGGTGACTCTGAACCAAGGACACCAGCACCGAATCAGTTCGCTAACAGGTTTATGTTCCACTTACGTCAATCACTGTCAAACAGGCAGTCAATCCTTCTCGCCCGACGGACCACACATATATTCCTGTCATTTATAATTTTGTTGTGTTTCTTTGTGCCTTTGACAAGAACTGGTTGAGCAGTAGAGGCCCTTCCGTCTTTATCGGTCGAGACCGTCCATGGCCAACGTGTGGGACTCTACTGAAGATGACTCTGGACTGAGGACAGAGCTCCGAGGGTCAAGCATTATCGCTATGACATCAGGCGACAGAAAACAGTGGTCCACGGTTCAGTCGAGTGAGTGGACGCTGATATGTGATGTTACAGTCAGTGAGAGGTGACCTGTGACAGGTCACGTGACATATAGAGGGATTTAAAACAAAAAAATGACATCAGAATTGCAACAGTCTGATGCCAGAAAATTTTGCATACCAGAAAATTACATATAATGATTAACACGGACCACATTACTGAATTAAAGACATGCTAGCATATAGAAAATGCAACTTTTCTTTTAGTCTCTTTGATATAGTAATGATATAGAGGGTTCTGAAGATGTATTATTAAATACGAAAGTACTTAAGGAAATTTCTGTCTTAATCCTTCCTTCGTGATCTGACAGTGTCACATCGTTCATCATGTGTTAAATTCTTCGTGATTTAGAAGGCATCCGTCAATCCCCTGGGGTTATGGAGTTGTGCCCTGGATGTCTAGTTGTTGTAGTCTAGTTGGATGCAGCGCCTGCTGTGGCTGTGAAGGTCAACCCGAGAATGACAGTCTCGACTGCAGCGAGCGCAGTTAAACGCCGAGACGGGTGCGTCTGACAGTGGTCGAGACCTCCTCTGAAGTCTATTATCCTCCGCCTGCCTCTTCAGTTCATCCTCGAATTGCTGGAGTCCCTTCTGCACTTTGCATCTCCAGGCAGATCTGTCCGCAGCTGCTGCCTCCCAAGTGTTGATGTCAATGTTTATCTGCTTGAGGTCGCGTTTGCTGGCGTCTTAGAAAAGCAGCTGAGGTGTTCCGGTGAGTCTTTTTACTGATGCCAGTTCTCTCCTGGGTCTTTTTCCTGATTAACGAGGCGCTCAAAGAGGTGTTAGTACACGCAAATGTTACACCAGTCTGTTTGTTTAAGATGCGGATGAACGCTCACACAAGGCTGTATCCACCTCCTGCGTCCGGTCCTTCACAGACCAATAGCGAGGCTGTTTTTCGTCACAGTCTATACATGTAAATCCAGGAGGAGATGCAGCATGTTTGGTTAAGGCTCTTTTGACCTGTAATTAGCCCGGAGGTCGTCGAGATAAGAGAGGGAGAAGTTAGCACGGGCTATCGGATGTGAAGAACGATACGCCAGCAAATGTGGGTGACAAGTGAACCACCAACTTGAAGTCGAAGAGGGCCACCGCCGATCCAAAGGGCCAAGAGGATTAGCGGTTTGAGGGATCAGAGGAAAGTGGAATACAGATGGTTTAGGCGGGTGGGAGTAGTGGGTTCCGAAGCTTGGGAATAGGGAAGACGTTTAGGTTGATGGAGTAGAAGAAGGGGGTTTGCTTGGTGGAAGGTGAATGGAGTATTACTTGATGGAGAGAAGGAGGGTGATAATTTACCCCTAAATCTCCCACCCTCGACAATGCACTGTACACAAAACACGACATTTGAATGAAGACAAATTAGACGAGCCCTCTACGTTAAATTTAAGCATCCTCGCAGCATCTCGCTGATGTGTGGGAGGAGGGGGGGAGGAAGGCAGCTTGTGTGTGGCTCAAGTGTGTCGTAAAGAGCAGAGAAACACTCACATACACAACTCCCTAAATGCGTGCTTACTATTTAAAATTATGACAAATTTCGTAAGCTGCAATGTTGTTTTTTTCAAATTAAATGAGATTGAATCAAGAGGCACACGTAACCTAGCAGCTGTTTCTGCCACTAACTTTTGTCACTCTCTTGGGCTTATATATAACATGGTATTTTGTGTCAGCAGTGGAAAGTTCAGAGGTTGTCCAGGAGACTGGTTTCTGAGATAAAAGTCACGATCTCCGAGGAAATACTTTGGAAGAAGGCAGAACCTACTGAGGGGATTTAAGTAGGTTCCAAAATACTCCACAAGATAGGTACTGTAGACTGGAAATAACTCCCCTTGGAGTAACGCATTGATAATGGAAGTAATGAACCTAGGGATTCAAAAATTACAAGACGAGCACTCAAATTAGTGATAGATTTGCCTAGAAGAATTCATTTAGTGTTCAGTGAGAAAGTGGTATTACAGACAACATCCAAAGGGTTAAATGGCCTCTCTAGGAACTCAAACTCAACGCTATTAAACACAATATAAACATCTTTCCATATGTATTTAGTTGAGTACTCGCGAGGACATCAGCCTCACCACAGACCAGGTAATACTAGTATATAGTCATTGAAATTGAAATTGAAATAAGTTTATTGATGTAAAATACACACAAAGGGATGAGGTAGCTCAAGCTATTTTCACCCCGTTCAGTACACCAGCGGTGTACTGAATAATGTTCAGTGATGTTTTGAATGATGTTCAGTACAATATAGTCATTGTACATCTGAAGTACCAATTACTGAATCCGACTTTATGAGTCTATGTTCGTCTTAAAAAAGAGCATGTTATTCATCATTCAGCGGCAATCATTGAAGGAAGCTGGGATTGTTTAACCCTTCACAAGGTCTGAGAGGAAGAGAGAGGGGAAGAGAAGGAAGAGGTGGAGGAGAGCGAGGCAGGCAAAGAAGAGAAGTAGGAGAGAGAGAGGAAGGAGGAGGAGGTTGAGGGGTGTCTGGCGCGCTAAAGACAACCTCTCCATTATTAACAGTGACGTAGGTCCGTTGGGCGGGTAATTAAGTCCCGTGAGCAATAATTAATAGTCGAGTCAATTGTGGCGAGCAGACCTCTTGAGATGCTGTCCCCCTCCCCCCCTCTCTCTCTCTCTCTCTCTCCCCCTCTCTCTCTCTCTCTCTCTCTCTCTCTCTCTCTCTCTCTCTCTCTCTCTCTCTCTCTCTCTCTCTCTCTCTCTCTCTCTCTCTCTCTCTCTCACTCTCTCCCTCTCTCTCTCTGTTAAATAATCTCATTTTTTCTATCACTTAGTATAGTGTGCCTGTTAGGAGCACTGGTCTGTAGTTTAATAGTTTTGCTTTTTCCTTCCCATATTCTGGCATGAGATGTCCGGCCTTCCATCTATTTAACTTCATCCTCGTCTACAATGAGGCGTTGGAGATCATTATGGGAAGCTTAAACAGGATTTTTTGTGCATTTTTATGGGATCGAGTGACGTTCCAAAGTTTTTTTTTCTGCAAATCTCTGGAGCTGGTTCCTTACCTCTTCCTGATTCAAAATGATTGGGTTCATAACAAAAATAGATAATCATTTCACTCCAATGACACATGTTTGTTCTGGAGGGAATAGACGAGGGAGACAGAGGCATATTACACACGGGGTAAATACAACGGTGGGTCTGTTATGACATAATATTTATATGATGTTGTCCTAGACACTGCCTTAATCGACTGAGCTACGACAGGGTAAAAAGGGTTGAAACCGAAGTTCTACTGAACTTACTGGAACCCGTAGCCTCTTCGAGACACAAATGAGGCATATATGATGTTGTTTTTGCAGTCAATGCAGTAAGGATGGTTATATTGAGATGATTTCGGGGCTTAGCATCCCCGCGGACCGGTCCTCGACCAGGCCTCCTTTTTGTTACACACCCCCCAGGAAGCAGCACGTAGCAGCTGTTTAACTCCCAGGTACCTATTTACTGCTAGGTAACAGGAGCATCAGGATGAAAAAAAACATTTTGCCCATTTGTCTCCGCCTCCACCGGGGATCGAATCCGGAACCTCAGGACTACGAATCCGAAGCGCTGTCCACTCAGCTGCCAGGCGCCCTAAATGTGTACACCTGTGCTACCGTATGACCCCACATACACCAAGTATGATTAGTGTGTGATGTGTTCATACCGTAGTATAGAATAAGGCACAATAGCCTAATGTAATGTTTCTTGAAGTATGATTATATGAATCTATTATTAAACTCTATGCATTACTGTATATAACAGGGCCACAGGAGTAACGTAAGATGACGCTATCAGAGAGAAGTGCAAATCAGTCGAACATTGAAGGAACTTTCGCGTAACTGGAAAAAGGAATAACTCTCAACAATGCAAACCACCTATGTTAGACCAGTAATAGAGGGTGCAGCACCAGTATGGAACCTCCAGCTAAAGCAGTATAAAGCAAACCTCGAAAAAATTCAAATGTTTGTTACAAAACCGGTCACTGAACTGACAGAAATGAGCTACAAGGAAAGGCTGAGAGAACTAGATAGCACCAGTGAAAGGAGAAGGGAAGTGTTGATATGATCAAGACACACACCCACACACACACACACACACACAAACACACACACACACACACACACAGTAGTAGTAGGCTCAGGAATCTGTAGACCAGTTGATTGACGGTTGAGAGGCGGGACCAAAGAGCCAAAGCTCAACCCCCGCAAGCACAATTAGGTGAGCACACACCCACACACACACACACACACACACACACACACACCCACACACACCCACACACACACACACACACACACAATGACAATGGATGGTTTAAGCCCGGCAGGATCCAGACTGCACGGTCGCTCCATATCACTCACCAAAGACATTATGACCACTAAGTAGTGAGGCTGCCGCGTCTTGTTTGTTCAGGCACTCAGCCGAGCGGAGACCGGGGCTGGGGGAGACGGCCCTGGCCGGTACCTTGCCACAAGGACACCAGCGGAAACTCTTCAAAAGGAGCAGATGGAGAAACTCTTGGTATCCAAATGGTGCAGAAGGGAAAACTTTTGATATCCAAATGGGGCAGAAGGGAAAACTCTTGATATCCAAAGGGTGCAGAAGGGAAAACTCTTGATATCCAAATGGTGCAGAAGGGAAAACTCTTGATATCCAAATGGTGCAGAAGGAAAAACTCTTGATATCCAAATGGTGCAGAAGGGAAAACTCTTGGTATCCAAATGGTGCAGAAGGGAAAACTCTTGATATCCAAATGGTGCTGAAGGGAAAACTCTTGGTATCCAAAGGGAAAACTCTTGATATCCAAATGGTGCTGAAGGGAAAACTCTTGATATCCAAATGGTGCAGAAGGGAAAACTCTTGATATCCAAATGGTGCAGAAGGGAGAACTCTTGGTATCCAAATGGTGCTGAAGAAAGAACTCTTGATCCCCAAATGGTTTACGGGCTATTCATGCCCGTGCCACCTCTTGGGTGGCTTAATCTTTATCAATCCATCTATCCACATGGTTTGAGGAGCAGCATAGTATATGAATGGCGTTTTAGTATCTCTTGGTATCTGAAAGAGGATTTCCTGATATTCAAATGATGCACAGAAGGAACTTGTACTGGACTGCAGAAACTAAGGATTCACTTTATTTGATTTTCTTGGTGAGCGACAGAGTTTGTGAGATTTTCAGAGTCTCTGTGAAAGTTTCAAAGGCTTTAAACATCTGCTACTGTATCGTGTAGCTGCTGCTTATGTTTCCAACCAACCTTTCTCCTTTTCGTCCAATCATTACTCATTTCTGTTATTTGTCAACACTAGGCCATCTTGCCTATTTGTTTTCTCTCATTTCTCTCTATTCCTTATCAATCTTCATTTCATTGAAATAGCTTTAAGCTCACCTTTTCAATTACAGTCCCTCGTTTCAATTAACCTCACTTTGTTTCCCCCTTTTTAATCCCCTTTTCTCTCTCTCTCTCTCTCTCTCTCTCTCTCTCTCTCTCTCTCTCTCTCTCTCTCTCTCTTTCTCTCTCTACAGTCCACTACTGGTTCACCATAGCCTGTGCTACTTGGAACATTTTGTTTCAGGTATCGAATCTTAAACAACAACAACATCTCTCTCTCTCTCTCTCTCTCTCTCTCTCTCTCTCTCTCTCTCTCTCTCTCTCTCTCTCTCTCTCTCTCTCTCTCTCTCTCTCTCACCATCTGCCAGTCTTCCTCCTGCCCCCCCTCCAACCGTCTCGAGGAGCAGATAGTTGAGGGTGTAATAGCATGTAAGAGCGCCTCTTTATGCATACCTGCTTGTTACCGAGGGCGTCATAAAGCATTAGACAAAACACAGGGAGGGAGCCTCGCTCTAAGAGCCAGGCTCCGTGTTCAACAACCCTTAAGAACTAGCAAGTCACTTCTTTTTTCTCTCTCTCTCTCTTGTAATGAACAGCAAGACTTTCTTGGCTTTAGCTGTTGGTGAATTTCTGACCTTCTTTTTCTGTTCGTGTAATCTTAATAATTTGTCGTGGTTTTGACTACGTAGAAACACATATGTAAGTGGTTGCATGTAGGTAACTACATGATATATTTTATAAGCATAGATAATCCTATTATATATATATTTTCGTCTTTATCAGAGTAAATTAGATATCTATTTTTAATATTTCAAAGTAGAAATCTGATTTCTACTTTGCTCTGATGCAGGCGAATTAAGCCGAAAACGCGTTAAGGATTCTCTATATTTCACATGTGGTTTTTCCGTATACTTGGATGGGCTGCCCAGGTCAGTTTCTCTGTGTCTTCGTCTCTCCTTCTCTCTCTCTCTCTCTCTCTCTCTCTCTCTCTCTCTCTCTCTCTCTCTCTCTCTCTCTCTCTCTCTCTCTCTCTCTCTCTCTCTCATTTTTATCATATATCTTCTTCATTCTCATACATTTCTCTTCCCATTTCCTTCTTTTCGTACTGTGTTTTCTCTTATCTTTAACCGCCCTTGTTTTATGCCCCTATTCTCCTTCTCTCATCCTCCACTATATTGCTCCTTCCTAACTCTCCCTCCCCTCCTCCCTCTCCCCCTCTTCCCTCTCCCTCCTAACCATCTGTTACTCTCCCATCCCACACCCTCCCACACTACGTCTCCGAGCCTCCCCCTCTCCCTCCCTCCCATCCAGTCGCCTGCACCTGTTGGCATTGAAGGCTAGGCTATAATTCTACCCAAACTTGAGTTATGGCGGCACCGGCCAGTATATATCACAATGGTGACGTGGGTGGGGGTGGGTGGGCGTGCGTGGGGGTGCGTGGGCGTACGTGGGGGTGGGGTGGGACTGGGGGTACCAGGGGAGATGAATTGGCGTGGGTGGTAGGGTGTTTTGGTAGGGTTGGAGGGGGGTTTCAAAGGTCCGGGTGTTTGGGTAGAGTATTAGACAACTGATGGGTAATGGGTTTGGGTAGGGGGTGGAGAAGCTGATAGGGTGGAAGGCTGGGTTGGGTAACAGGTTGGAAGAAGGTATTGTGAAAGGGAAGTGTTGAGCTTTGGCTCTCTGGTCCCGCCTCAGTGCAGCAGGTCAGAAGGTGGGGTGTCTTATGTACTCTATACGTGTATATGAACACCTTAGCTGATGTAAGAGTCCCCCCTAGTAAGCAGTGATAGATAAGCAGCGATAGGTAAGTTCACACCAACTCTGCCCACACATGATGCATCTCACCGCCCAACATAAGACTGATGACAGGTTTATTGCCGACTTGGCACCACCTGACTGGGTCTCTGGGTAGTGGGGTGATGGGGTTGAGGTGGTGGGGTTGGGGTGGTGGGGTTGGGGTGATGGGGTTGGGGTAGTAGTGGTCACAAGGGGGTGGTTGGGTAAAGCCTTGTTGTACCTGTTGCATTAAAATTGAACTATTCTTGCGTTGGAATTATTTGGCTTTAAAGTTTTGGATGGAGGTGGCTTCCACAACTTTTTCCTTCAGTGCATTCTACTTGTGGACCATCCGTACAGGTTAAGGGAACTTCCTTACATTTATCCGACTCATTTGCGTTTGAAATTAGTTTAAAGATGCTGTTCTTGTCCACCTTGTCAATTCCCCTTGGTATCTTTTATGTTGAGATCATGTCTCCTGTGTTTCTTCTCTTCTGTAGGGTTGTGAGATCTAGTTCCCTCAATCTATCCTCATAGCTTAAACCTCTTAGCTCTGTCACAGATCTTGTTGCTAATCCTTGTGGTTCTCAAGGTGCGGATTCCTGGCCGGCGCTGCATATTCCAGGATTAGTCTAACTAAGGTTTTGAAGATTGCCTTGAAAGACCCCTGATTTAGGATTCAAAATGACATTGTAATGTTTGCCAGGTGTAGGTGTAGGTGTAGGTGGAGGTATTGGTGGAGGTGGACCTTAGCATCACTAATACTAGTGGCCTCGATGAGGACAGGAAGCCGGCGCCTTGTCAAAGTTCCCCCTACTCTTGTCCTGATGATTTTTTCCAGCTGTGTTTTAAAACCCGGCAGAGATTTGGCGTTTTCGGATTCGACGGGTAGGCGGTTCCACGGGTTTATAACCCTATGGACGGGCTATGATTTGTAGGTCAGAAGATGGGCAAGCAGGCAGGCAGGCAGGCACTTGATCAGCCAAACAGGCACTCAATCTCTCAATCTCTCTCTCTCTCTCTCTCTCTCTCTCTCTCTCTCTCTCTCTCTCTCTCTCTCTCTCTCTCTCTCTCTCTCTCTCTCTCGCTCTCCCTTCCCACCTTCCGTCACGCCTACGTCAGTCATGTCAAGACTGGAGACCCTTCTCGTTCATCACCTCTCACGCTTCCAAAAGCATCACTCATATCATTAATATTTTCGAACTTTTGCTCGTGGTTTCCCTACACCGAAGGAACGAATATATATAAATAGGAATATATGTCAATAAAGAGTGTATATGGCAATTCATTTAACTATATAGAGAGAGAAAGAGAGAGAGAGAGAGAGAGAGAGAGAGAGAGAGAGAGAGAGAGAGAGAGAGAGAGAGAGAGAGAGAGAGAGAGAGAGAGAGAGAGAGAGAAAGGGGGGGGGGAAGGAATGCTGGGTACAGTTAAGTCCATCTTAGTACACTATTAACGATGTCACAGTAGTGGGTGGAGAACGAGGGGATTCGTTAGCAGCGTCGGAGAGAACAGTGAACAGTGTGACAGCTTGTTTGGTCACGGTGCTTGGATACAGTTGTGTTATTAAGGTCGTTATCTGCGGTAGAAAGGGGAGCAAGATTAGTGGTTAGGAGCTATACTGTGCTAACGTTGTACAAGGAATTAGGTTAGATCTAGTTTTACTTCAGCTAATCGAATGTGTGTGTGTGTGCGCGTGTGTGTGTGTGTGTGTGTGTGTGTGTGTGTGTGTGTGTGTGTGTGTGTGTGTGTGTGTGTGTGTGTACTCACCTAGTTGTGTCTGCAGGATCGAGCATTGACTCTTGGATCCCGTGTGTGTGTGTGTGTATGTGTGTGTGTGTGTGTGTGTGTGTGTGTGTGTGTGTGTGTGTGTGTGTGTGTGTGTGTGTGTACTCACCTAGTTGTGTTTGCGGGGGTTGAGCTCTGGCTCTTTGGTCTCTTTGTGTGTGTGTGTGTGTGTGTGTGTGTGTGTGTGTGTGTGTGTGTGTGTGTGTGTGTGTGTGTGTGTGTGTGTGTGTGTGTGGAGTGAATGGAGACGCAGGTCCCTCTTGTCTAACCCACATTAAGTGTACAAAATACAGAGACGTGAACCGTTTTAGTTATCGTGTAAGTTCTCATTATCCACTTTGTAGCATTTGGCCTGTTAAGGCGGAGCTGCAGGAGGCTTTGTACTTGATTCGTGCCGCCTGACGGAGGCCCAGACGGGAACGCTAAGGGGACTTTCAGTAGCTTTTTTGCTTTTATTAGAAATAGGTACAAAATGTCCCCCTATTAAGTATTGAAAACAAGCAAGCAGGGAAAGCAAAGCAAATAAAAGCCCAGTGAACTACATTGGTCTATTTTAAGAATAGTGAAGTACACAGGTATTATAAGCATAGTGAAGGATACAGGTATCTATTATAAGCATAGGGAAGTATACAGGTATTATAAGCGTAGTGAAGTATACAGGTATCTATTATAAGCGTAGTGAAGTATACAGGCATCTATTATAAGCATAGTAAAGTATACAGGCATCTATTATAAGCATAGTGAAGTATACAGGCATCTATTATAAGCATAGTGAAGTATACAGGCATCTATTATAAGCATAGTGAAGTATACAGGCATCTATTATAAGCATAGTAAAGTATACAGGCATCTATTATAAGCATAGTGAAGTATACAGGCATCTATTATAAGCATAGTGAAGTATACAGGCATCTATTATAAGCATAGTAAAG